>NC_057725.1:68248157-68253570 GCF_004010195.1 Chiloscyllium plagiosum | reverse complement strand
GCTTTTCCCTCATCAACCTCCTTCGTCACCTTTTCAAAGAATTCAATAAGGTTTGTGAGGCACGACCTTCCCTTCACAAAACCATGCTGACTATCCTTGATCACATTATTCCTATCCAGATGTGCATAAATCCTATCCCTTACAATTCTCTAAGACTTTGCCCACAACAGAAGTGAGACTCACCGGCCTATAGTTACTAGGGTTATCCCTACTCCCCTTTTTGAACAAGGGAACCACATTTGCTATCCTCCAGTCTTCTGGGACTACTCCTGTAGACAAAGAGGACATAAAAATCAAGGCCAATGGCTCTGCAATCTCCTCCCTTGCTTCCCAGAGAATCCTAGGATAAATGCCATCAGGCCCAGGGGACTTATCTATTTTCACCTTTTCCAGGATTTCCAACACCTCTTCTCTACATACCTCAAAGCCATCCATTCTACTTATTTGTGCCTCAGTATTCTCATCGACAACAATGCCCTGTTCCTGAGTGAATACTGAAGAAAAGTATTCATTCAGTGTCTCCCCAATCTCTTCCGCCTCCACACGCAACTTCCCCCTACTATCCTTGACTGGACCTATTCCTACCCTAGTCATTCTTTTATTCCTAACATACCTATAGAAAGCCTTAGGGTTTTCCCTAATCCTATCTACTAAGGACCTTTCATGTCCCCTCCTTTCTGCTTTTAGCTCTCTCTTCAGGTCCTTCCTGGCTACCCTATAACTCTCAATCGCCCCAATTGAACCTTCATGTCTCATCTTGAGATAGGCCGCCCTCTTCTATTTAACAAGGGATTCCAATTCCTTATTAAACCACGGCTCCCTCGCACGACCCTTTCCTTCCTGCCTGACAGGTACATAATTATCAAGGACACTCAATAGTTGCCCCTTGAACAAGTTCCACATATCATTTACACTCTTGCCTTGGAGTCTACTTTTCCAAGCCACACATCCTAAGTTATGCCTCACCGCATCATAATTTCCCTGCCCCCATCTATAACTCTTGCCCTGTAGTGCACACTTCTCCCTCTCCATCACTAGAGTAAAAGTCACTGAATTGTGGTCACTGTCCCCAAAGTGCTCACCTCCCTCTAATTCTAACACCTGGCCTGGTTCGTTACCCAGAACCAAATCCAGTATGGCCTCACCTCTTGTTGTCCTATCTACATATTGTGTCAGGAAACCCTCCTGCACATATTGGACAAACACTGACCCATCTAATGAACTTGAGCTATAGCTTTCCCAATTAATATCAGGAAAGTTAAAGTCCCCCATAACAACCACCCTATTACTTTCACTCTTCTCTTGAATCATCCTCGCAATCCTTTCTTCTACGTTTCTAGGACTATTAGGGGGCCTGTAAAAAACTCCTAACAGGGTGACCTCACCTTTCCTATTCCTAACCTCAGCCCAACGAACATCAGCTCACCAGCGCCAGACGCGACCAGCACTTTGTCATTTCCATCCACACGGACAACGAAGGATACAAATTCAGCTAGGATGATGTCATTAGATTAAATTACATTACAGTGTGGAAACAGGCCCTTCGGCCCAACAAGTTCACACCGACCCGCCGAAGCGCAACCCATCCATACCCCTACATTTACCCATTACCTAACACTATGGGCAATTTAACATGGTCAATTCACCTGACCTGCACATCTTTGGATTGTGGGAGGAAACCGGAGCACCCGGAGGAAACCCACGCAGACACAGGGAGAATGTGCAAACTCCACACAGTCAGTCGCCTGAGGCGGGAATTGAACCTGGGTCTCAGGCGCTGTGAGGCAGCAGTGCTAACCACTGTGCCACATGCCGCCCACAAACCATCCTTGTACAGGCAAAACAGAGACATGCCAGAGAATTCCTTGAAGCCTGGCACTCCAACCAGAACTCAATCATTACACGCCACTCAGATACAGAACCAGAAGTAGCAACAGAGACATATAAATTCCAGTCGGGGCAGACCACCAACACCTTATCAAAGATGCACTGAAGATGTCGCCTAGCAAGGCAACGAAACATATGCAGAAAAGCACAAGTACTTGGCGAATGAATCAAAGGCTTCACCTGCTCTCAGTTGACTAAACCTTATCATGGAATAAGTCTGTAATCTATCAGACCTCTGTAAACAGCCTGACAACGTCACCGAATCAATCATGTTCTGATTTTTAAGTTCTCTTTCTTGTGTTCAAATCCCTGCATTCGCTTCCTCCTTTTAATTTGTTCATTGATTGTAGGTATCACTCTCTGGGCCAGCAGTCATTGCCCATCCCTAGTTGCCCTTAAGAAGGCGGTGTTGAGCTGCTTTCTGGAACTGCTGCAATCCACCTGTTGTGGGCTGACTTAGAATGCTATTCATGAGGGAATTCCAGAATTTTGACTCATAGACATTGAAAAGATGCCGATATATTTCCAAATCAGGATGGTGAGTGACTTGGAGGAAAACTTGCAGGTGGTGATGTTCCCATGTATCTGCTGCCATTGCCCTTCTATTTGGAAGTGGTTATGGATTTTGAAGGCTCTGCCTAAGGCTCTTTGGTAAATTTCTGCAGTGCATCTCATAGATGGTGTGCACTGCATCATGGTGGAGCACAGGAATCTTGAAGGAAATGGTTGGGGTGCTAATCAAATGGACTACTTTATCCTGGATGGTTGTCAAGCTTCTTGAGGGTAGTTGGTGTAGCTGCACTCATCAAGGTAAGTGGGGAGTATTCCATCACACTTCCATCCACATGGACAGACTTTGGGGAGTCAGGAGGTGAATTATTTGCTGCGTGTTAGTCTCTGACCTGATCGTGTAGCCATCGTAAATATTTGGCTAGACCCTTTGAATGTCCGGTCAGTGGTAACACCCAGGATGTTGATAGTGGGGGCTTCAGTGTTGGTGATGCCATGGAATATCAAAGGGTTATGGGTGGATTGTCTATTTCTAGAGTTGGTCATTGCCACAAATATTACTTGCCACTTGTCAGCCCAAACCTGGATATTGTTTAGTTTTTGCTATATTTGAACATGGATTGCTTCAGTACCTGAAGAGTCATGCATGGTGCTGAACATTGTGCATTCATTGACGAACATTCCCATTTCTGACCTTATGATGGAGGGAAAGGCATTGATGAAGCAGCTGAAAATGGTTGGGCCTAGGGCACTACCCTGAGGAACTCCTGCAGAGATGTCTTGGAGCTGAAATGACTGACCTCCGAACAACCACAACCATCTTCCTATGTGCCAAGTATGACTCCAACAAGTGAAAAGATTTCCACTGATTCGGGTTTTGATAGGTCTCCTTGAGGTCTCCTTGGTTGAATGCAACCTTGATATTAAGAGCTGTCACCCTGACCTCACCTCTGGAAGTCAGTTCTATTGTCCTGTGTTGAACCAAGGCTGTAATGAAGTCAGGAGTTGAGTGGCCGTGGTGGAACAGTGCTGATGGGCAGATTTTTCTTTTGCAGATGTGGCTTGGTGCCATTGTCAATCACCCTTTCCATCACTTTACTGATGATTGAGAATAGACTGAAAGAACAGGATTAAGCAACGTTAGATTTGACATAACTGGGCAATTATCCATATTGTCGAGAAGATACCAGTGTTGTAACTATAGTGGCACAGTTTTGTTACAGGTACAGAAAGTTCTGGAGCATATGCCTTCAGTAGTAATGCTGGAATGTTGTCAGGCCTGTAGCTTTTGCAGTATCCAATGTCTCCAACCATTTCATGATATGTGGAGTGAATCAAATTGGCTGAAGAGTGGTATCTGTAATTCTGGGAACCACTGGAGGAGGCTGAGATCGATCATAGATTAAGCACTTCAGGCTGAAGGTTGTTCCGAGTGAGTCATAGAGATCTACAGTACTGAGAAAGGCCTTTTGGCCATCACATACACTCCCGTCAAAAAAAAACACCTAACAATTAGATTCATAAAGATATACAACACAGAAACAGACCCTTCAGTCTAACTCGTCCATGCCGACCAGATATCCTAAATTAACAGCGAGTTTTGAGATTTGTGGCTCAGGTTGAGGCCCTGGATGTAGGTTTGCTTGCTGAGTTGGATTGTTCATTTCTAGACATTTCATCACCCTACTAGATAACATCTTCAGTGGGCCTCAGGGCGAAGCACTGCTAATAATTCCTGCTTTCTACTTATATGTTTGAGTATCTTTGGGTTGGTGATGTCATTTCCTCTGGTGATGTCAATTCCTGTTCTATTTCTCAGGGGTTGGTAGATCGGGTGTAACTCGATGTGTTTGTTGATAGAGTTCCAGTTGGAATGCCATGCTTCTAGGAATTCATTGGACATTCAGGCAGAAAGCTAGCCACCAGGATACATGAACTTCAACTAACCACAAAACTACATGACCCTCTCTCACTACTATCCTTACACACAGATAAGGAAGAAAACCACTTCGATAGGGACAACACATCCATCCTAGGACAAGCTAAACAGAGATACGCACAAGAATTCCTAGAAGCATGTCACTCTATCAACAAACACATCGAGTTAGACCCCATCTACCACCCCTTGAGAAAAAGGACAGGAAATGACATCATGGCAGGAAGTGACATCACCAACCCAAAGAAACCCAAATGTCTTAATAGAAAGCAGGAATTATCAGCAGTGCTTCGCCAGAGGCCCACTGAAGATGTTACCTAGTAGGGTAATGAAACATCTGGAAATGAACCTTCCAGCTCAGCGAGCAAACCTACATCCAGATCCAAAATTAATCCAGTCCCACTTGACAGCACTTGGCCCATATCCTCTAAACCCTTCCTATTCATGTAGCCATCAAGATGTCTTTTAAATGTTGTAATTGTACCAGCCTCCACCACTTCCTCTGGCAGCTCATTCCATACATGCACCACCCTTTGCATAAAAAAGATGTCCCTTAGGCACCTTTTAAATCTTTCCTATCTCACCCTAATCTTATGTCCTCTAGTTCTGGACTAGCCCACCCTGGAGAAAAGTGCTTGTGTATTTACCCTATCCATGCTCCTCATGATTTTGTAAACTTCTATAAGGTCACCCCTCAGCCTCTGATGCTCCAGGAAGAACAGCCCCAGTCTATTCAGCCTCTCCTTATAGGTCAAACCCTCCAACCCTGGCAACATCTTTGTAACTCTTATATGAACCCTTTCAAGTTTCACAACATCCTTCCTACAGGAGAGAGACCAGAATTGCGCACAATATTCCAAAAGTGGCCTAAACATTATCCTGTATAGCCACAACATGACCTCCCAACTCCTATATTCAATACTCTGACCAATAAAGAAAAGCATACCAAATGCCTTCTTCACTATCCTATCTACCTGTGACTCCACTTTCAAGGAGATACAAACCTGCACTCCAAGGTCTCTTTGTTCAGCAACTCTCTCCAGGACCTTACCATTAAGTGTATAAGTCCTGATTTGCTTT
>NC_057725.1:68237676-68247239 GCF_004010195.1 Chiloscyllium plagiosum | reverse complement strand
TGGAAAAGCGCAGCAGGTCAGGCAGCATCCAGGGAACAGGAGAATCGACGTTTCGGGCATAAGCGCTTCTTCAGGAATGAGGAAAGTTTGTCTAGCAGGCTAAGATAAAAGGTAGGGAGGAGGGACTTGGTGGAGGGGCGTCGGAAATGTGATAGGTGGAAAGAGGTCAAGGTGAGGGTGATAGGTCAGACTGGGGTGGGGGCGGAGAGGTCAGGAAGAAGATTGCAGGTTAGGAAGGCGGTGCTGAGTTCGATGGATTTGACTGAGACAAGGTGGGGGGAGGGGAAATGAGGAAACTGGGGAAATCTGAGTTCATCCCTTTTGGTTGGAGGGTTCCGAGGCGGAAGATGAGGCGCTCTTCCTCCAACTCTCGTGTTGTTGTGGTCTGGCGATGGAGGAGTCCAAAGACCTGCATATCCTTGGTGGAATGGGAGGGGGAGTTGAAGTGTTGAGCCATAGGGTGGTTTGGTTGGTTGGTCCGGGTGTCCCCGAGGTGTTCTCTGAAACGCTCCGCAAGTATTTCCAAATACATGTAAATCCTGTCCCTCAGGATTCCCTCAAACAACTTGCCCACCACCAAAATCAGGCTCACTGGTCTATAGTTCCCTGGCTTGTCCTTACCACCTTTCTTAAATAGTGGCACCAGGTTAGCCAACCTCCAGTCTTCCGGCACCTCACCTGTGACTATTGATGATCCATTTATCTCAGCAAACAGTCCAGCAATCACTTCCCTCGCATCGCACAGAGTTTTAGGGTACACCTGATCTCGTCCTGGGGATCTATCCTTTTTTTTATTTGGCCTTACACACAGGACGCAGTAAAGGCAGGATAGGCATTCACCTGCATTGTCACAATACAAAAAATAAAATAAATTCTGCTTTATAAGTACAATGTCTTCCATGTAACATCACTAATCCCTTGTATGGTGAGGTGCAGTCTAGAACACAGCTAATAATTTTGGATTCTCCAGGTTAAGCTTGAAGCTCTCCAAAAACTGAGATGCAAGCTCATTGTATACCAGCCGGCCATCGCTGGACAGGGTGACGGTCATCATGTCCTTCCGGCAGAGGGTGTGGTTGCCTTTGTCAACTTCGGAAATGGTCAGGTCATGGCAGGATTGCCCGATGACCAGGATGCAAGCCTGCGGTGGATTAATGATGGCACTGAAACCGCTAATTCTATACTGTTTTATGTGTTTCAAGACATCCAGCACTTCCTCCTCTGCAATATGGACACTTTTCAAGATGTCGCCATGTATTTCCTCACATTCCGTTATCTTTCATGTCATTCTCCACAGTAAGCCATGATGCAAAATACTTGTTTAGTATCTCCCCCATCTCCTGCAGTTCCACGCATAGACTACCTTGCTGATCGTTGAGGGGTCCTATTATCTCCATTGTTACTTTTTTGTCTTTAATGTATTTATAAAATCCCTTTGGTTTCTCCTTAACCCTATTTGGCAAAGCTATCTCATGTCCTATTTTTTCCCTCCTGGATTCCCTCATAAGTATATTCCCACACAGTGGTTAGCACTGCTGTCTCACAGCGCCAGAGACCCGGGTTCAATTCCCTCCTCAGGTGACTGACTGTGTGGAGTTTGCACATTCTCCTTGTGTCTACATGGGTTTCCTCCGGGTGCTCCGGTTTCCTCCCACTGTCCAAAAATGTGCAGGTTAGGTGAATTGGCCATGCTAAATTGCCCGTAGTGTTAAGTGAAGAGGTAAATGTAGGGGAATGGGTCTGGGTGGGTTGCGCTTAGGTGGGTCAGTGTGGACTTGTTGGGCCGAAGGGCCTGTTTACACACTGTAAGTAATCTAATCTAATCTACTGCCTTTATACTCTTCTCAGGATTCACTTGGTCTATGCCTGGCATATGCTTCCTTCTTTTTCTTGACCAACATCTCAATTTCTTTAGTCATCAGCATTCCCTATATCTACCAGCCTTGCCTTTCACCCTAACAGAACATACTGTCTTTGCATTCTGGTTATCTCCTTTCTGAAGGTTTCTCATTTTCCAGTTGTCCCTTTACCTGCGAACATCCGCACTCAATCAACTTGTGGAAGTTCTTGCTTAATATCGCCAAAATTGGCCTTGCTCCAATTTAGACCTTTAATTTTTAGATCCTGTCTATCATTTTCCAACACTGTTTTAAAACTAATGGAATTATGGTCGCTGGTCCTAAAGTGCTCCACCTCAGTCACTTGCCCTGCCTTATTTCTCAAGAGTAAGCTCTAATCCCTTTTTCTAGCACTTAGCCCATAGTAGGGAATATTTCTTTCTGACTCGCCTATCTGTTCCCTTCATAACTTTATATATTTTAATCATGTCCCCTCTAATCTCCTCTGCTCTAAGGCATGCATACCCCAGCTCGGCATAACCAAAACACTCCAGCCCAGGCAACATGCTGAAAAGTCTCCTCTGCTCCCACTTCAATGCTATCACATCCCTTCTGTGATGTTGATAATAGACAGGGCTAAGCAATTCCAGAACCAGTGAATCAGATCTAAGCACTGCTGTCCTGTCACAACCAGTCATGAAAACTTAAACAATTAACAGGATGAAGAGGTTCCACAAATATCCCCATCCTCAATGATGGGGGAGCCCAGTACATCAGTGCAAAAGATAAGTCTTCATTCAGCCATTACTGTCTCTCGAGATTATGCTCTGAACTTCCTTCTTTTAATCCATTTTTTAAAATCATGCCTCAGCTGTGGACTATTTCATATTGTTTGATGGTCCAATATCAGGATTTAATGATGGTGTTTGATTTGACTATAGTTTAGATACATAGCTGAAAGTTAAGAATAAGAATATTCACATGGGGTTAGGTTGACTGCTCCCATGTAGAATGAACACCACACAGGCTGGTAGGGCCCAATGACCAGTTTCTGTGCTGTAATTTCAATGTAATTCAGTGTGGGATATTGATCCCACGGATTCATGTGTATTATTTCTCCACAGGGTCTCCAAGCCCCAGCTTGCCATGAGAACCTTGTGAAAGTGGGTGGATATATCTTGGGAGAGTTCGGAAACTTGATTGCTGGTGATCCAAGATCCAGGTTAGTTAGATTTGCTGCACTTGCTCTCCTTTGAAAAGTCAATTGTGCCTTCACCTCTATATATGTGTCCAGCTTTACTGTGGAGCATTATACAGTGACTCCCACAGCGACTAAGACAATGAGGGAAGTGAGCCCTTCCTCCCTCCAAATACTTCCACATCGACAATGATCTGCTGCTCTAGTCACTATTTTTCAGCTTTTGCAGCAGTCACTGGTTGTGGCTTTATCCAGTCATTAAGGTATAGCCACACTTGCTGCTTGATGAGTTGAAGTGTTGAGGCACAGTAGAGGGTACAGTGAGTAAAACATGATTCTGTGAGCTGGCATTGTATTGGTATATGGATTCATTCTCATGGATCCAGCTAAATTGGTTAGCTAAACTGGTCTAAACTAGAGATTGAACTTGGCAACCTTTTGATGCAACTACACCAAAGAACTGCTGGAAATCAGAAAAGAAAACATAAATTGCTGGAAAAACTCAGCCAGTCTGGTAGCAGTTATGGAGAAAAAGTAGAATTAACATGCCAGGCTCAGTGATCTTTCTCAGAACAGCTCTGATGAAGGGTCACTGGACCTGAAATGTTAACTTGGCTTTCCATCCAACTTTCTGGTGCATGTAACTCAGCAACTCCCTATCTTTTATCAAGAGGGAACAGATGTGACCAGCTTTTTGTTACAGCAGTATGCTCGAGGTTGTGTGATGTATGAACCTGCTACGTTAAACCATTGTATGAGCTGTTCCATAAACTGGCTTTCTTTTATTTCAAACTTGACTCAATTAATGGCACTTTAATTGTGAGGCATTGTGCATTCACTCCCACTTAAGAGAATTATTGCGAGATTTAGGATGCTACCAGGGAGCTGAGCTATTGGATCTGAGCTATGAGGAAAGATTGGAGAGATTGGGCTTATTTTCCTTGGAGCAGTGAAAGTTGGGAGGAAACCTGATAGACACATATAAGAGGATGAGGGGCATAGAGAGGATGGATAGGAAGACACTTCTTCCACTCGTAACAGGATTGTAACCAGGGCACAGATTTAAGGTAAGAGGTACAAAGCTAGGAGGAGAGTTGAGGAGACGCATTTTAACTCAGAGTTTGGTGGGAGTCTGGAACTCACTGCCTGAAAAGTGGTAGCCAACACCCGTTTTAAAAGTCCGAGCTTTAGAAATGTCAGTCGCTTTACAGCGAATTCGTGTTAATGAAACGCGCATTATAACAGAACAGCCTGTACAAGGCTGTGAGAATTAAGCAAGTTATCTAAGGTGGCATGTCACTGTCATGTTGACAAAAAGCTGCACAAAATAAATACACTTCAACCCATCACACTGACCCCAACTTTGCCTTATCAACAGTCTAGAAAGGAGTTATAGGGAGGTAACCACACCCAAGTTACAAGATAAAGGTAGCTAGGTGACCGGCTAGAGGGGGAAAGGGAATAGGCAGACAGTACAGGGATCCCCTGTGGCCATTCCCCTCAATAATAAGTATACCGTTTTGGATACTATTAGGGAAGACGACCTACTAGGGAAAGCCACAACAGCCAGGTCTCTGGCACTGAACCAGGCTTTGTGATTCAGGCGTCAAGGGTGGAGAATAGGAGAGCAATAGTCATAGGGGATTCAATGGTTAGAGGAACAGATGGAAGATTCTGTGATTGCAAACGAGACCCCCAGATGGTATATTGCCTCCCGGGTGCAAGAGTCGAAGAGTGTGGAACTGGAAAGCATAGCCAGTCAGCCTCATTCGAGGAGCAGGAGGATCGGTGTTTGGAGCATAATCCCTTCATCAGCAATGAGGTTTGTGGTCGAAGGGGCCTGAGAGATAACTGGAAGGGGGGTGGGACTGGGGGTAAGGTAGTTGGAAATGCGATAGGTAGATGAAGGTGAGAGTGAAAATAGATAATTTGGAAAGAAGGGCGGAGCGAATAGGTGGGAAGAAAGATGGACAGGTAGGACAGTTCAAGTGGGCGGTGCCAAGTTGGAAGGTTGGATCTGGGATAAGATGGGGGTAGGGGAAATGAGGAAACTGGTGAAATCAACATTGATCCAGTGTGGTTGGAGGGTACCAAGGCAGCAGATGAGGCAGTCTTCCTACAGGCATTGGGTGGTTAGGGTTTGGCGGTGGAGCAGGCTCAGGACTTGCATGACCTTGGTGGACTGGGGTTGTTTAGTGTGTCTGTCCCAGAGATGTTCTCTGTAACATTCTGCAAGTTGGCATCCTGTCTCCGCAATGTACAGCAGACCACGTCGGAAGCAACGGACACAGTAGATGACATGTGTGGAAGTGCAGGTGAATCTCTGTCTGATGTGGATGATCCTTTGCGGCCTTGGATGGAGGTGAGGGGGAGGTCTGGACGCAAGCTTTGCACGTCTTATGGTGGCAGGGGAAGGGTGCTGGGGGTGGAGGGTGGGTTGGTGGGGGACATGGACCTAACAAAGGAGTCGTGGAGGGAATGCTCTCTCCGGAAGGCAGATAGGGGTGAGAAGGGAAATTTATCCCTGGTGGTGGGGTCTGTTTGTAGGTGGCGGAGATGGCGGAGGATGATGCAATGTATCCAGAGGTTGGTCGAGTGGAATATGAGGACTGGGGGGAGGAGGGTGTGCAGATTCTGTCCTTGTTGCTGTTAGAGGGGTGACATTCAAGTGCAGAGGTGCAGGAAGTGGAGAAGTTACGCTAGAGGGTATAAGTGATAGCAATTTTACAGGAGGCAAGGTGGGAGGAGGTGTAGTCCAGGTAATTGTGGGAGTCGGTGGGTTTGTAGTAGATGTCTGTGTTGAGTCGGTCACCCGAAATGGAGATGGAGAGGTCCAGGAAGGGGAGGGAGGTGACCGACATGATCCAGGTGAACTTGAGGTCAGGATCGAAGGTGTTAGTGATGTTGATGAACTGTTCAACCTTCTCTTGCCGCCCATACAGTCATCGAATTAGTGGAGGAAAAGGTGGAGAAGGTGCCGATCTAACTGCTGAAAATGGACTGTTGCATGCACCCGACGAGGAGGCAGGCAAAGCTGAGGTCCATGCAGGTGGCCATGGCTACCTCTTTGGTCTGGAGGAAGTGGGAGGATTGGAATGAGAAATTGTTGAGGGTGAGGACCAGTTCAGCCAATCGAATGAGAATGTAGGGGAAGGGTACTGGTTGAGTCGGCATGAGAGAAAGAAACAGAGGTCTTGGAGCCCTTTGCCATGGCGGATGGATGTGTACAGGGACTGGATGTACATGGTGAGGATGAGTTGTTTGGGGCTGGGGTAACGAAGGTTCATGGAGGAGGTGGAGGGTGTGAGTGGTGTCCTGAACATAGGTGGAGAGTTCCTATCAAGGGGGATAGGATGGTGTGAAGGTATGCAGAGAAATGTTTAGTGGGGCTGGAGGATGCAAATAAGCTGGGTCAATCGGGGCACTCAGATTTGTGAATCTTGGATACAAGGTAAAACCGAGCGGTGTGGGGTTCCCGGTTTGTGAGGTTGGAGGCTGTGGGTGGGTGATTCCTTGAGGTGATGAGGTTTTGGATGGTCTTGAGGCGATGATGGTTTGGTGATGGGAGGTGAGGTCTTTGTCAAGGGAACAGTAGGAGGAGGTGTCTGTGGGTTTGATGGTGAGGTTGGAGTTGGAGCGGAGGGAATAGAGGGCAGCACATTGTGAGGGAGAGAGGTTGGAGTGGGTGAGTGAGGTGGACAGGTTGAGGTGGTCAGCATCCCGGTGGCAGTTGGAAATAAAGAGATCTGGTGGGGGTGGTGAAGGAGGAGGAAAACCGAGCGGTGTGGGGTTCCCGGTTTGTGAGGTTGGAGGCTGTGGGTGGGTGATTCCTTGAGGTGATGAGGTTTTGGATGGTCTTGAGGCGATGATGGTTTGGTGATGGGAGGTGAGGTCTTTGTCAAGGGAACAGTAGGAGGAGGTGTCTGTGGGTTTGATGGTGAGGTTGGAGTTGGAGCGGAGGGAATAGAGGGCAGCACATTGTGAGGGAGAGAGGTTGGAGTGGGTGAGTGAGGTGGACAGGTTGAGGTGGTCAGCATCCCGGTGGCAGTTGGAAATAAAGAGATCTGGTGGGGGTGGGGAAGGAGGAGGAGTAACAGACCAGCCTGAGGTGTGCAGGTGGGTGGGTTGTGTTGGATGCGGAAGAAGGGGTCCTCTAAGGGTGGGCATGAGTCCTGATGGAAAAAGTAAGCATGGAGGCAGAGGCAGCAGAAGACGTGTTTGACGTCATTGATCCGGGAGCGTAGGGGGATGAAGGTGAGGCCTTTACTGAGGCCATATCATTCATCCTCAGCAAAGGGGAGGTCTGGGGAGATAGTAAAAACGTGGCAGGGCTGGGAGCTAGGGCCTGGTGAGGGACTGGAATTGGGAGTGGGAGCGAAGAGTGTGCTTACGGGATATTGAGTGATATCACCAACAGAAGTGATGCTCACCTCGGGGGTCAGGGGGACAATGTGGTGCCTTTGGTGGCATCTGCAGCGTGGAAGTGATGTAATGCGTGACGTGAGTGGTGTCATCGATGATGTTCAGGTTAGTGACTTCAGTGGGAGCGGAAGTAGCTGCGCCAACAACAACTGTAGGGTGGAAGTCATGGAACGTGTGATGTAAGCGATGTTGTCGGCGGTGTTCTACTGGGTGACATCAGTGGTGGCAGAAAGTACAGGGGTGAAGATGATGTACCAGATAGACTTTGGGTTGGTTTCAACAGCTGTGGATCTTGCGACAGTCGTGGTGGCAGTGCATCCTGTAGTGGTCACAGAGGTGTTTGTCTTGCTGGTGATCGCGGAGGCAGTTGTCTTGGCGGCAGTCGCAGAGGCGGCATGGTCGGCAGTGGCTGCGGTCTGTGGGGTGCCCCTGTAGATGCTGCAATCGCAGCTATTTCCGCCCATACTGACGTCACTCACCTGAACACCACTGACGACATCACCCACACCATGTCACTTCCGCCCCTGCTGATGACACTGAAGGCACCACTTGCGCCCCCCTGACCCCCAGGGTGAGAATCACTTCTGTTGGTGATGTCATCCAATATCCCCCTAACCACACCCACTCCACAGACAATCTCTGCCCACACCGCCAACTCCAGCCCCGCATCAGGTCCTAGTCCCAGCCCTGCCCTGTTTTTACTATCTCCCCAGACCTCCCCAAAACAAGTACCCTTCCACTGACACTCTCATTCGATTGGCTGAACTGATCCTCACACTCAACAATTTCTCCTTCCAATCTTCCCATTTCCTCCTGACCCTGGGCACCAAATGGACCTCAGTTATGCCTGCTTCCTCGTCAGGTATTTGGAACAGTCCATCTTCCGCAGTTACACTGGCACCTCCCCACCTTTTCCACTGTTACATTGATGACTGTATCGGTGCCAACTCATGCTCCCACGAGGAGGTTAAACAAATCATCAACTTCACTAACGCCTCCCACTCTGACTTCAAGTTCACCTGGACCATCTCGGACACCTCCCTCCCCTTCCTGGACCTCTCCATCTCCATTTCTGTGACCGACTCAACATGGACATCTACTACAAACCCACCGACTCCCACAATTAACTGGACCACACTTCCTCCCACCTTGCCTCCTGTAAAATTGCTATCGCTTATTCCCAATTCTTACGCCTCCACCACATCTGCTCCGAGGAGGACCAGTTCCACCATAGAACATCCCAGATGGCCTCCTTATTCAAATGCCACAATTTCCACTCCCACGTGGTCAATGATGCCCTCCAGCACATCTCCTCCACTTCCCGCACCTCCGCCTTTGAACCCCATCCCTCTAACCGCAACAAGGACAGAACCGCAACAAGGACAGAACCCCACCCATGTGTTCACCTTCCACCCCACCAACCTCCTGATACATTGCATCATCTGCCAATTCCACCACCTACAAACAGACCCCACCACCAGGGATATATTTCCCTCCTCACTGCTTTCTGCCTTCTGGAGAGAACATTCCCTCCACGACTCCCTTGTTTGGTCACCAACCCATTAACCCACCCTCCACCTCGGCAACTTCCCCTTGCCACTGCAAGATGTACAAAACCTACACCTACACCGGCCCCCTCACCTCCGTCCAAGGCAGCAAAGGATCCTTCCACATCCGACAGAGATATACGTGCACTTCCACACATGTCATCTATTGTATCCGTTGCTCTCAATGTCTTATGTACGTTGGGGATCCGGGACGCAAACTTGCAGAACGTTTCAGAGAACATCTCTTGGACAGACACACTAAACAGCCTCACCGTCCCATGGCCGAACAGTTCAACACCCCCTCCCACTCCGCCAAGGACATGCAAGTCCTAGGCCTCCTCCACCGTCAAACCCTAACGACCCAACACCTGGAGAAAGAACGCCTCATCTTCTGCCTTGGTACCCTCCAACCACATGGGATTAATGTGGATTTCACCAGTTTCCTCATTTCCCCTCCCCCACCTTATCCCCGATCCAACCTTCCAACTCAGCACCATCCTCTTGAACTGTCTTACCCTGTCCATCTTTCTTCCTATCTATTTGCTCCAACCTTCTCTC
>NC_057725.1:68235545-68236847 GCF_004010195.1 Chiloscyllium plagiosum | reverse complement strand
GGGGGCGGAGAGGTCAGGAAGAAGATTGCAGGTTAGGAAGGCGGTGCTGAGTTTGAGGGATTTGACTGAGACAAGGTGGGGAGAGGGGAAATGAGGAAACTGGAGAAATCTTGAGTTCATCCCTTGTGGTTGGAGGGTTCCTAGGCAGAAGATGAGGTGTTCTTCCTCCAACCATCGTGTTACTATGGTGTGGCGATGGAGGAGTCCAAGGACCTGCATGTCCTTGGTGGAGTGGGAGGGACTCCGAGGAAAAAGGCTCTCACTGTCCATCTATCTAACCCTCTGATTATCCTATATGTCTCAATTAAGTCATCTCACAACCTTCTCTCTAATGAAAACAGCCTCAAGTCCCTCAGCCTTTCCTCATAAGACCTTCCCTCCATAACCAGGCAACATTCTAGTAAATCTCTTCTGTACCCTCCAAAGCTTCCACATTGTTCCTATAATACGGTGACCAGAACTGTACACAGTACTCCAAGTGCAGCTGCACCAGTTTTGTACAGCTGCAGCATGACCTTGTGGCTCCAAAACTCAATCTGTCTCAGCGTTTGGAACGCATTGCCAGCTGAGGTGGTAGAGGCAGGCACGGTAGATTCATTTAAGGTGCGTCTGGACAGATGCATGTGTAAGTGGGAAGCAGAGGGATACAAATGTTTAGGAGTTGACCGACAGGTTTAGACAGTACATTTGGATTGGCTCAGGCTTGGAGGGCCGAAGGGCCTCTTCTTGGGTTGTAAATTTTCTTGTATCAATAAAAGCTAATATATCGTGTGCCTTCTTAACAACCTTATCAAGCTGGGTGGCAACTTTCAGGGATCTATGTATGTGGACACCGAATCTCTCTGCTCATCTACCAAGAATGTTACCATTAACCAGTACTCTCTGTTCCTGTTGTTCCTTCCAAAGTGAATCACTGCACAGTTTTCCACATTAAACTCCCATTTGCCACCTCTCAGCCCAGCTCTGCAGTTTATCTATGACCCTCTGTAACCTGCAACATCCTTCAGCACCATCCACAACTCCACCAACCTTAGTGTCATCCACAAATTTACTAACCCATCCTTCTACGCCCTCATCTAGATCATTTATAAAAATGACAAACAGCTGTAGCCGGATGATGCGCTGTACATGGAGATTGGTGGGGTGGTAGGTGAGGACCAGTGGGGTTCTGTCCTGGTGGCGGTTGGAGGGGCGGGGCTCAAGGGCGGAGGAGCGGGAAGTGGAAGAGATGCGGTGGAGGGCATCGTCGACCACGTCTGGGGGGAAATTGCGGTCCTTGAAGAAGGAGGCCATCTGGGTTGT
>NC_057725.1:68219490-68235275 GCF_004010195.1 Chiloscyllium plagiosum | reverse complement strand
ACCCTCACCTTGACCTCTTTCCACCTATCGCATTTCCGACGCCCCTCCACCAAGTCCCTCCTCCCTACCTTTTATCTTAGCCTGCTGGACAAACTTTCCTCATTCCTGAAGAAGGGCTTATGCCCGAAACGTCGATTCTCCTGTTCCCTGGATGCTGCCTGACCTGCTGCGCTTTTCCAGCAACACAGTTTCAGCTCTGATCTCCAGCATCTGCAGACCTCACTTTCCCCTAACGTTGCCACCAAGTTGATTGTTAAGAAGACATATGGTGTGTTAGCTTTCATTAGCAGAGGGATTGGGTTTAAGAGCCGCAAAGTTATGCTGCAGCTCTATAAAACTCTGGTTTGACCATATTGGAATATTGTGTTCAGTTCTGGTCGCCTCATTATAGGAAGGATGTGGGAGCTTTAGAGAGGGTGCAGAGGAGTTTTACCAGGGTGCTGCCTGGACTGGAGGGCATGTGTCCTGAAGATGAGTTGAGGGGACTAGGGCTTTTCTCATTGGAGCAAACAAGGATGAGAGGTGACTTAATAGAGATGTACAGGATGATGAGAGGCATAGAGTGGATAGCCAGATACATTTTCCCATGGCAAAAATGGCTATTACAGGGAGGCTTAATTTTAAGGTGATTGGAGGAAGGTTTAGGGGAGAAGTCACAGGTAAGTTCTTTATACAGAGTGTGATGGGTGTTTGGATTGCAGTGCTAGTAGTGGTAATGGTATGGACATTTAAGTGACTCTTGGATAGGCACATGGATGATAGTAAAATGAAGGGCTTGTTGGTTAGTTTGATTTTAGAGTAGGATAAAAGCTCAGCACAACATTGATGGCCGAAGAGCCTGTACTGTTCTATGTTCTACACTCTATGTCAGAGCTGAGGAAACTCAGCATGTTTGAATAGCATCGAAGAAGAGAGAAACAGAGTGAA
This sequence comes from Chiloscyllium plagiosum, assembly GCF_004010195.1. Lineage (NCBI taxonomy): Eukaryota > Metazoa > Chordata > Chondrichthyes > Orectolobiformes > Hemiscylliidae > Chiloscyllium > Chiloscyllium plagiosum. Next base: position 68,234,348 of record NC_057725.1, on the reverse strand, counting down.
CATTTCAAGTCTGTTATGACTCTTCTTCATGTCTTTTCTTATGACTAAAACTGCCCGGTCCTTCAATTGATTGGTGTTTGATGAAGTTTACTGCATTCTAGTTGTTTGCTATTTGATAAAAACGGCATTATTTCAAAAGCATTTCATTGACTTTGAAGCACTTTGGATCATTTTGAGGTTGTGAAAGTTATTCTCTTTTGATTTTCAGCCCTTTAATACAATTCAGTCTGCTACATTCCAAGTTTCATCTGTGCAGTGTGCCCACGAGAGCTCTCCTACTTTCCACTTATATCAAGTTTGTGAACCTGTTTCCTGAGATTAAGTCTACCATTCAAAGTGTGCTCAACAGTGACAGTCAGTTGAGGAATTCAGATGTAGAGTTGCAGCAAAGGGCAGTGGAATATCTCAGGCTCAGTTGTATAGCAAGCACTGATATCCTGGTAGGTAAAGGAACCTCTGAGATGTATGCTTTTTAGTGTCTCCGCGTTGGCACCACTTTGTCTTTTCCTTGCCTCTGTTTTTATTCTTATGCTGTCATTGTAACAATTATGAGCTCAGATGTTTCATTAAATGCATAATTTTTTTGTGTGAATTGTTGTCACCATTTACTCGAGTTTACAGAATACCCCAGCTTCTTGTCTGTGCATATTATACCAGTGTTTGCCTTCCCTCAGTCTAGTTTTGCTGACTCTGTCCCCTCGGTTTCTCCTGGCCTGTACCAGCTCCCTCTGTCCCTCGCACTTGGTCTTGCCTTGGCTGTCCTCTCATCTGTCTAATGAATTTTTTGAATACATTCTAGATAGTTGCCTGGAGTGATATGTTCTAGTTCCAACAGCAGAGCAGGCTTAGATATGACGGTAACTAATACATTAGACTGAGTTAATCTAGTTAAAGGAGCATTTATCTGATGTTGATTATGACATGATTGAAATTTGAATTCAGTATTATGCTTGAAAATGTGCAACTTGACACAATGTTTGATTGTAGATTTTGTCAGAATAACTAACTGAATGAGTCAGAGAACTGACAGCAACATATTGGTGAAATGGAGAATAATTACAATCAGACAAGTTCAAAAAAAGTTTATTTAATATTACTTGAGAGGGAACAATCTACTTCGTAAATAAGCCAACCATATTTGACCTAAAAGTTTGCTTAAAACTAAAGCCAAGAGCATATAGCAAGAATATTGCAAATTAATAGTTCTGGACCAGATATAGAGAAGACCAAAGCAAAGCAGAAAAAATAGTAACTGTGCTGGGACCTCGACTGTTCCATCTCTCATTAATGATTCAGATAGAGTGTCATATCTCTAATTTTGCTGACATCACCAAGACTGGTGTAATTAAGGAAATAGAGTTCAGGAGAATTCAAAGGGTTTTTACAAATACATTAAGGACAAAAGGGTAACAAGGGAGAGAATATGGTCCCTCAAAGATCACCAATGCAGCCTTTATATGGAGCCGCAGGAGATGGGGGAGATACTAAACGGGTATTTTGCATCAATGTTTACTGTGGAAAAGGACATGGAGATATAGAATGTAGGGAAAAGGATGGTGAGATCTTGAAAAATGTCCACATTACAGAGAAGGAAGTGCTGGATGTCTTGAAACGCATAAAAGTGGATAAATCTCCAGGACCTGATCAGATATGCCCTAGAACTCTGTGGGAAGCTAGGGAAGTGATTGCTGGGCCCTTTGTTGAGACATTTGTATCTTCGATAGTCACAGATAAGGTGCTGGAAGACTGGAGATTGGCTAACGAGGTGCCACTATTTAAGAAAGGTGGTAACGACAAGCCAGGTAACTATAGACTGATGGGCCTAATGTCAGTGGTGGGCATGTTGTTGGAGGGAACCCTGAGGGACAGGATGTACATGTATTTGGAAAGTCTAGGACTGATTAGGGATAGTTGACTTGGCTTTGTGCGTGGGAAATCATGTCTCACAAACTTGATTGAGTTTTTTGAAGAAATAACAAAGAGGATTGATGAGGGCAGAGTGGTAGACGTGATCTATATGGACTTAAGTAAGGCGTTCAACAAGGTTCCCCATGGAAGACTGGTTAGCAAGGTTGGATCTCATGGAATACAGGGGGGACTAGCCATTTGGATGCAGAACTGGCTCAAAGATAGAGACAGAGGGTGGTGGTGGAGGGCTGTTTTTCAGACTGGAGGCCTGTGACCAGTGGAGCGCCACAAGGATCAGTGCTGGGTCCACTACTTTTCATCATTTATATAAATGATTTAGATGTGAGCATATGAGGTATAGTTAGTAAGTTTGTAGATGACACCAAAATTGGAGGTGTAGTGGACAGCGAAGAAGGTTACCTCAGATTACAACAGGATCTTGATCAGATGGGCCAATGGGCTGAGGAGTGGCAGATGGAGTTTAATTTAGATAATTGTAAAGTGCTGCATTGTGGGAAAGCAAATTAGAGCAGGACTTATACACTTAATGGTAGGGTCCTTGGGAGTGTTGCTGAAGAGTACCTTATAGAGGTTTATAAAATCATGAGGGGCATGGATAGGGTAAATAGACAAAGTTTTTTTCCGTGGGATGGGGGAGTCCAGAACTAGAAGGCATAGGTTTAGGGTGAGAGGGGAAAGATATAAAAGATACCTAAGGGGTAACTTTTTCATTCAGAGAATGGCACATGTATGGAATGAGCTACCAGAGGCAGTGGTGGAGGTTAGTACAATTGCAACATTTAAAAGGCATCTGGATGGGTATATGAATAGGAAAGGTTTGGAGGGATATGGCCAGGTGCTGGCAGGTGCGGCTAGATTGGGTTGGGATATCTGGTCGGCATGGATGGGTTGGACTAAAGGGTCTGTTTCCATGCTGTACATCTCTATGACTCTACAGGGATCGTGGTTGCAGTGGTGGTAATCTTCAAGGAATCCATAGATTCTGGAAAAGCACCAGAGAATGGAAAAATTGCCAATGCAACACCTTCATTTAAGAAAAAGGAAGGAGACAAAAAGAAACACAGCTAATCAAAGGCTTATACTTGAAACGTCGATTCTCCTGCTCCTCGGATGCTGCCTGACCTGTGCTTTTCCAGCACCACAGTCTCGACTCTTGAAGCGTTTCACAGAGAATAATCAGGCACAAAGAAGGAAGTTTCATTGGAGAGATTTTAAGGAGGTTATGGATGGGGTTGTTGATGGAATTATCGAGGCAGAGTGATCTCGAGGCAGAGCTTATGACTGCTCAAAGTGAAACCCTGACAAGGTCTGAATTGGGAATAAAGTCGTGAATCACAGTTATTGTGATATGATGCTGGGTCAGGAGCTGAGACGTTGATGAGGGCCTGGGAAATGTGCGGCCCAGCTGCTTCACTGAAATGTTTGTAGCTTATGAAGGCTGGCATTGCAAAGTTGCCAAGAACAAAGTAACCTAGTCGATAGGTGATGGGTAGGCTCTCTGTAGCAAGGGGAGCTTGACCAGTGGTAGAAAGCTTGGTCCAGAATTAGAAGCTAGGTTTGGGGTCAGACATTGCATACAGGTTCCCTTGAGGTCTAATTTGGTTAAACACCCAAGGAGTTGGCTTAATTTGGCTGATTTTTTCCAAATTGGATGATTTAATCTTGAAAAATTAAGTTTGAAAAAACCCTCTCCTCTATGCCTCTAGATTTTTCGCTTGATTCCCATTGGTTTCTCATATAAGATAATCAGTGGGTTAGATAAGGTGGACAATGAGAGCCTTTTTCCTCAGATGGCTAGTACGAGGAGACATAGCTTTACATTGAGGGATGATGAATATAGGACAGATGTCAGGGGTAGTTTCTTTACTCAGAGAGCAGTAGGTGCTTGGAACGCCCTGCCTGCAACAGTAATAGACCCACCAACTTTAAGGGCATTTAAATGGTCATTGGATAGGTATATGGATGAAATTGGAATAGTGTAGGATAGATTGGTTCAGATTGGTTCCACAGGTCAGCGCAACATCGAGGACCGAACAACCTGTACTGCACTGTAATGTTCTGTGTTCTCTATGTTTCAATTTTACCTGGGCTACCTGATGCTACACTCCGTGGTGTTTTGATGTCAAAGGCAGTCATTCTTAAGCCATCACGAGAAATCAGCTGTTTTATCCATGTTAGCACCAAGACTGTAATCAGGTCAGGAGCCTTGTGATCCTGGTGAAACCGAAACTGCGCATCATGGGTAGATTGTTTCCACTGAGTGTTGTTACTTAGAGCTGCTGACAATATCTTCCATCACTCTCTGATGATGATTCACAGTGGGCTGATAGCGTAGTAATTGGCAGGTTGGATTTGTCCTGATTTTTTGTACAACATGTCTAGACAATTTTCCGCTTTGCCAGGTAGGTGTCAGGATTGGTGTTGTACTGGAACAGCTTGGCTAGGAGTACAGCAAGTTGTGGTGTACAAGCATTCACTGCCAGAATGTTGTCAGGACCCATAGCCTTTCCAGTATCCAGTGCCTCCAGCTGTTTGATATCAAATGGAATGAATTGAATTGGTTGAAGACTGGCATCTGTGATGCCAGGATCCACTGGAGGAGGCCAAATGGATTATTCACATACCACTTCCAGCTGAAGATTGTTGTGAATGCTTCAGCCCTATCTTTTGCACTGATGTGCTCGGTTCATTGAAGATACGGATATTTATAGAGTCTCCTCCTCCAGTGAGTTGTTTATTTTCCACCAACATTCATTACTATATGTCCACAGAACTTAGATCTGTTCGTTGTGAGATCATTTAACTGCCTACTGTGCCGCATGGAGGTCAAAGTTTGAGTTGCTAGATTATTTTGAATATAAACTAACATGGTAGAGAATCACATAATGCCATGGGTGATTTCCTCACTGTGAAGTTGGAGTTTTGTCTCCATAAGGACTGTGTTTTGGTCCATCTTATCAATACAACCTTGGTCAGATGCATTTACAACACCGGGTTGATGAGGTTGAGATCAGATGGGCTTTTCGGTTGCGTTGGTTCTTAGCACTTGCTACAAACCCAATCTGTCAGTTTATCCTTTAGGATTCAAACAACGTGTATAACGGCAGGTACTGAACTGGTCTGACTGGTTTCATTCTCTTACTGCTTTGGTTGTGAGCTAATACAGCTTGGGTTTCTGGGCCATTTCAGGTTTGCCAAGTTACTTTGGATCAGCAAGCACATACAGAGTTGATGCTATGCTTCTTTCCCTAAAGTATGTTTGTGAACCAGTTCGGAATCAGTGCATCTTACTTAAGGTCTCCATTGCTCTGATATTAGCTTTATAATTGTATTCATTTAAATCAAATTCTGCAAGGTCCTTGAAGTCTTAGCTAAGATGTCAGGATTACTACTGCAGTATTATTATATACCCACAGTGCTGCTATCTCTTTTGGCTATAACATTTATAAAGTTGTCAAACCAGCCCACCCCTCTGCTTTGCTGGGTTTCTCGTGGATGCTGCACTGATTTGATTCTCTTGATGACTACCTTGCTGACCTTGTTGCAGATGTTTGTGGGTCGCAGGTACTCCCACATGTCACACCTGGCCTGGGGGACTGTTGTTAACTACTGTAGCAACAAAAGGACAATAAAGTGTTTGGTTTTGTTGATCCCATGGTTAGGAGTCGAGGTTAAATGTGGACTGCACTGTGGCCAAGGATAAGAGCAAGCTGTTTTACTGGGATCTGGGAAGAGAGAGGGAGCTGTGGGACCTGGGATTGCATTAGCTAACAGGCAATTCTGAGAATGCATTAGGGAGCCAGTCAGAGTTGGTACTGAATTGGGGTTGGAGCAGCAGAGGGTATTATTAACTGGAAGATGAGCTTTGCCTAACATCTCAACCAAGTCAGGAGGTAGCAGAAGGAATGTAGACTGGAGTTGGAAGAAGGGGAGCTATGTTCTCACATAGTACTGAACGCTTCCAGAAGGTGAATAATGGTGAGGACTGATATCTCCAAGGTATTGCTGCAGTATGGGCTGAAATGCAACATGTGGTCTATCTAGCTCTGTACAATGTCAGCCGAAAGGATTCCAGAGCCACTGTCAGGTATGCCAACTGGGATATTTTCACATTTCCTAATTGCGCTAGATTTTCCCTGTTGTTTACTGGGACATATTTGCAAAATTTGAACGTCCTCAGAGCTAACTGATTTATTTCTTGCTAGGCAACTGTGTTGGAGGAGATGCCACCATTTCCAGAGAGGGAATCTTCGATCCTTAACAAGCTGAAGAAGAAGAAGGAATCCAGCAGCTTGGCTAATCTGGAGGTGGTGAAGAAGGAACAGAATGCTGATGTTAATGGCAACTCTGAACTCACAGTGCTCCACCCCATGGTATGGGACTCAGAATGGTGTTCATTATGATTTATGTCACAGTCACAGGTTCCGCTATGTCAAATCAATAGGTTGGTTACTGCACAAGACATGACATCCAGTCATGTCTGTGCCAGGCCTTGTAGGAGCAACTCGACTCTCTCACCTTCCACCTTTCCCTGTAGCTCTGTAAATATTTATTTCAGGTAATTATCCAATTCCTCTTCTGTCCCCTGCCTCCACTGCGCTGTCGGGTTGTGCATTTCAGCTCCTAACGATTTGCTCTGGAGAAAAAGGTTTTCCTTTGTGCTGTTTCAGATTCTTTTGCAGTGTCCTCTGTTTCTCAATCTTTTTGCCAATGGGAAAGGTTTCTCTCGGTCTCCTCTGTCCAGTCCCCTTATGATTTTGAAGATCTCTATTAAAGTTCCCTCTCCAAACTTTTCTCATCCTTTAGTCTGACCCTGACTTTCCCTTTTCTCCTACCATCCTTTCAACAACCTAAAATCATTTTTCAACTTCCCCTTACTTCAGAAGAAGAATCACATAGTACTTGAAATATTTCTCATCACGGCTGACTATTATTTCTGTTTTTATTTGCCATAATCTTTTTTTGCTTTTAATCTCTATGCCTCTAATGTATAAAGTCCAAGATCTCATATGCCTTGGTGCTGATTTCTCAACTTGCCCTATCACGTTCCGTATTTTGTTTCCATGTAAAACCAGCTCTCTGCTTTCCTGCATCGTCTTTAGAATTTTACTCTTTATTTTAAATTGCCTCTCTTTGTTCTTTCTTCTAAAATGTACTACTTCACACTTCTCTGCATTGAATCTCACTTGCTGTATTTCTGCCCATTCCACCCGACCGTGTCCCCTCAGTTTATAATCTTCCAAGTTATATTTCAGCTGCCCATTTTAAAATTATGGCCTGTACATCCTACTGTAACTAAGTTTTATATAAATTAATAAAAGCAGTGGTTTTAATACTGACCCATGGAGAAGCTGACCTAATGTCCCTACAGTCTGAGAGGCAACTATTTACCATGACTTGGTTTCCTGCCACTCAGTCGACTTAATATCCATGCTACCACTCATCCCTAATTCCTTTGGCTTTCACTTGTCTGACAGGCTTGTTATATTGGACTCCGTTTTTGCAGAACCCCTGTATACCATTTTAACCCACTATGTTAAGTCACCAAAAACTTAAGCAAACCAGTTGCTCTTTACAAATCCACATTTGTCCAAATGATGGTTAATTTTGTCTAGAATTATTGTTTGCAGATTAAAAACTAAAATACCAGTAGGCAATTTCCAAAAAAAATACAAGTTAAGAACTTGGTAATTAAAATACTAAGGCGAGGTGATTTGTTGTAATTGCATGGTGTAGGGCCCCATTGTGGTTCATAATGACCACATCTGTAGCAAGTGATGATTGCTTGAGGAACTCTGCCTCAGAATAATAAGGTGGAGTCTGATCTTCCAATCCAGCGACACATCAAGGAGGGGGAGAGTTATCTGGATGCTGTGTTTCAGGAGGCAGTCACATCTCTTAGATTAACAACCTCAAATTCAGTCAGTGGTCAGGGACAGGAGGATGTGACTATGAGTGAGGCAGGCAGAGGGATTCAGGAGGTAGTGCTGATGGAGCCTCAGCCCCTGAGACTGTCTAACAGGTTTGAGATTCTTGCTCCCTGTGTGGATGAGTAGGGGCTGTAGGGAGGATGAGCCAACTGACCTGAGCACCATGCTACAGGGAGCCTTTCATTAGAGGGGAGAACTGTGGTTGTAATCAGGGATAGTATTGACAGGGGAATAGACATGATTCTCTCTGGTCGGGATCGAGAGACACAAAGGCAGTGTTGCCAGCCTGATGCCAGGGTTCAGGATATCTTATCTCGTCTGCAGAGGAATTTGGAATGGGAGGGGAAAGAACCAGTTGGTCTACATAAGTGCCAATAAAATAGGTAGATAAATGAAAGAGGTTCTGAGGTAAAATGAACAGCTAGAGGCTAAATGAGAAGACTGAACCAAAAAGTTAATAATGGCTGGATTACTACCTGAGCAACAGGTAAACTGGCACAGGGTCAACAAGATTAAACACATGGCTCAAAGGTAAGTGTGGAGAAACAGGTTAGAATTCATGGTACTTAGGCATCAGTACTGGGGAAGGAGGGAGCTGTTCTGATCAGATAGGCACAACCTGAATCATGCAGAGACCTGGCAAATGGCACAACTAGGGCTGTGGATGGAGCTTAAACTTTAATAGTGGGGAATGGGCTTGGTTGCCAAGAAAATTAATAAATCAAAAGTGAAGGACAAAGTAGGATTTCAGATTAGTGATGGGACTGATTGCTACCAGAAAATAAAAGGAAGGCACTGAATGCACAAATGTCATATTGCACTAAAGAATCACACCAGTTTAGGGAAATTCGACAATAGAACAAACTTAAAGACTTTGTATCTTAATGCATGAAACATTCGGAATGAGGTAGACAAGCTGATAGTATAAACAATGTCAATGACAATGTCAATGTCAATGAATATAAGCTCATAGCCATTCTAGAAACCTGATTACAAGGAGATTAAAACTGGGAACTTAACACGCAGGAACATTTGACCTTTCAGATAAACATGCAGGATGGCAAAGGTAGTACTGTTAATAAGAGATGAAATGAAGACAGTTACGAGAGATTATCTAAGCTCAGATGATGTAGAATTAATTGGGTGGAGATAAAAAATAGCAAGGGAAAGATGATATTGATAGAAGTAATGTACAGACCCCCAAACAGTAGCCAGTCTGTAGGAAAGATTCTAAATCAACAAATAGCGGGAGCTTGTAAAAAGAACAGAGCAATAATTATGTGTGACTTTAATTTCATGTTGATTAGGTTAAGAAATTGGAAACGGTGCGAGCAGCAACAAATTCTTAGAGTCCGTTAGGGTAGTTTCCAAGAGCAATATGAAATGGAGCCAACCAGGGAACAAGCTATTATTGGATCTGGTACTGGGTAATGAGGTAGAATTTAATAAATTTCCCCTCATTTCCCCTCCTCCCACCGTATCCCAGATCCAACCTTTGAATTTGGCACTGTCCTCCTGGCCTGTCCTACCTGCCCATCTTCCTTCCCACCTATCTACTCCACCCTCCCTCAGACTTATCACCATTACCCCCATCTTCATCCATCTCTCGCACTCGCAGCTACCTTCCCCCCCTGCCCCATCCCCCTCCCCATTCTCCCTCAATCCCCTAGGCTCCCAGTCTCACTCATTCATTCAGCTTCTATGCAATTTTCACTATTACTTCCTTTAGTATTCTCGATACTAGTAATTTTGATCCTGTCCTAGTAACTAATCAACTCTATTTTAGCCAACCTTTCTAACAGCTGTCTTTATTAATTTTTACTCTTTCCAGTGTCTCAATTACTTCTTCTTTCACTAGAATTTTGGCAGCATCGTCTTCCTTGGTAAAGACAGATGAAAAATATTCACTTAAAACTCCAGCTGTGCTTCTATGTCTAATTTTCTTGATTCAGCCCCACACCTGCTTTTACAACTTATGTAATATTTATGTACATATTTGTACATAGATTTTGGGGCTCCCATTTATGTTTAGCTGCCAGTTTCTTTTGATGCTCCCTTTTTGCTTCTCTTACTTGCTTTCTCACCTCCTCTCTGAATATTCTATATTCACCTTGGTTTTCAGTTGTATTTTCTACCTAATGCCTGTCATTCTTTTTTCATATTTATTTCTTTCACCTTTGTCATCCAGTGAACGTTGGATTTGTTTGCCCTACCTTTGCCTGTCATTGGGAAGGACTTCAATTGTCCCAAACCAGTTGCCTTTTAACAACAGTGCATTCTTCCATTATGGTTCTGCTGCCGATTTGTGATCCTATTTGGACACAAGTTTCTCCCGCTGCAATACCTATTTGAGGCTATTTTCAAGGTGTACCAGTGCAATCATTGTTGGTGTAGTAGTGTTGTTCAGACCTGTGATGTTTGTTTTGCACTAGCTGTGTTTAAAAGATAAAATGAGCTGCTGGCTTTCAATTGGAAACACTCCTGTCTCTTGAGTCCTGAATCCCAAACCTGGCCTTGAGTTGACATCTTGAACAGTATTGAAGAAGTTAGGAAGTTGAGAAGTGAACGTTGAGCTCCATTTGCTGTTGATAGGGATGAGATGGATGTTCGAAGAAACATGACACTATTTGACAACACGTGTAAGCTTTGAAGCTGATGAATTCACTTGAGCCATATATTGAGCTGTTTTGTAATTCTTAAAACCCTGTGTAGTCTCTCACGCTCATACAGAAGTAATTTTAGTAAGACTGCGTTGTGATACTTGTTTCTTTTACAGCCAACCACATCCCCATCGACTGATCTTCTGGGTCTTGGATCAGTCCATTTGGAGAACCCAGACCCCACACATCCATCTCGAGGCAGTTTATTGTTGGATGTGTTCTCAAATGTGAACTCTGGGGTGATCTCGCAGATTGCCAGTTTTGGAAGGTACTGTACACGATAATCGAATGACCTACTGCGAAGCTGGATTGGAAAATTTGCTGATAATTTGCCTGACAGGTGGTGGATTCCATAGGAGGTTTCAAAAAAGAGCTGGATATATATTTGAAGTGAAGAAGTTAGAGGGCTGCAGAGATAGGACCATAGAACAGGACTAGCTCGATAGCTTATTTAGGAGCCAGTACAGACACTATGGTCGAATGGCTTCTTTCTGTATTGTAAAATTCTATGATTCTATGGCAAATGCACATTTGAGTCATTTTTCCTGTGTATTGAGGCTCCTGATGCTACAGACAATGAAAAGAGACAGATCGAACTCCTTTATTTTTCTCACCTTTTACTGTCTGTAAATTGTGTGGTTTAAATTTGACAAAGACTGAGCTATGTTTCCCAAGTTAATGCAGCAAATCACTTAACATGCTGTAGGAGCATGACTTCATCATGCATATCATTTATTCTCACATTCAGGCCCCAAGTAGTTTACATAACCCCACACCCTAGAAAATTCTCTTTCTTCTCCCAGATCAGTTCTCTCGCTCACCCTCTTCCACTTATTCTCCCTCGCTCACCCTCTTTCACTAATTCTCCCTCGCTTACCCTTTTTCACTAATTCTCCATCACTCACTCTCTTTCACTTATTCTCCCTCACTCACCTTACACTTATTATCACTCACTCTGACTCTTCCATTTATTCCTTCTGACTCATGCTCTCTATCTTATTGTCTTGCTCACGTTTTCTCTCGTATTCTCTCTTCTCTCTCTCTTATTTGCTATCTCCTGGGCTCACTCAGTTCTCTCCTGCTCTACCTCTTCACTTATTCTCCTTTGCTCCAACTCTTCCACTTAGAAAGCATGCTATCTGGGTGCACACCGGTGTGGTCGATACCATAAGAAATTTCAGAAGGTTGTGTGCATAGCCCAGACCATCATGGAAGCCAACCTGCCATCTTTGGACTCCATTTACACTTCACGTTGCCGCAGAAAGGCTACCAACATCATCAAAGACCCACCCCGTTCTGGTAATGCTCTCCTACAACCTCTTCCATCAGGCAGAAGATACAGAAGCTTGAACACAAGCACCAACAGATTCAAGAACAGCTTCTTCTGTGCTGTTATTAGACTGATGAATGGGACTCTTTAACTTCAAATAATCTTGATCTTGTTAATGTTGATCTTGGTCTGTTCACCTCCTGTGCAGTGTCACCAGTATGCGTTGCCCTAAGCACCCAATGATCTGAATGTCCTCGCTTACTATAATCTGCCTGTACTGATCATAAACAAAGCTTTTCATTGTACTTAAGTACACTTGACTACAATAAATCCAATCAAATTTTACTCTTCACTTGTTCTTTCCCTCTCACTTTATCTTATTCTCTCTTGCTCACCTTCACCTCTATTCTCTGTCTTGCTCAACTTCTTTCACTTTATTCTCTCTTTTTCACTGCCCTTTGCTTGCTGTCTCACTCACACTTTTACTTGCTCATTCTCTTTTATTTGCAAGGCAAAAGGGAGGACTGCAGATGCTGGAAATCAGAGTCTAGATTAGAGTGGCGCTGGAAAAGCACAGCAGGTCAGGCAGCATCCAAGGAGCAGGAAAATTGACGTTTCAGGGAAAAGCCTTTCATTCCTGATAAAGGGTTTTTGCCTGAAACGTCGATATTCCTGCTCCTCGGATGCTGCCTGACCTGCTGTGTTTTTCCAGCACCACTCTAATTTAGACTCTTTTGTTTGCAGTCTGTTTCTCACTCATATCTTTTTTTTCTCTTCCAGGTTCATTTGCAAAAATAATGGCATCTTATTTGAGAACCAGCTTTTGCAGATTGGCGTGAAATCTGAATTTAGACAGAATTTGGGTAAATTTTTGTTATTTTGTCTGTATCTCTCTCCCCCTCCATTCCCCCTTACCGCCCCACCTTCTTATTGACGCTTGGGTCTGGTGTGCAATTTCCCTGCTTTGTCCAGTTTTCCTGTTGGATTTGAATCTGATTGAAGCATTGACTAGAGATAGACTGGAATGACAGAGCAGTTGCATCAAGATTTGAAGAGAAGAGATTTGGTGAAGTGTTTTGTGGCCCTAAGATTAGAAGCTGAGGAGCTGCCAGAAATGCTGCTTGTCAGCTCGATAAGCCTGCCATGCATCGCCAGTAGTTCCCAGAATTATTTGACATTGCAACAATGCCATTGTTGATAGATCTGATGTTTAAGTAGGGAACATGAATGAGCCAATGGTGATCCCAGTTCACTGCTGTTTGCACCCTCTGGTTGATGGCCTTCTGAAGCAGTGAGAGCAGGTCTCAAAGGCACTTATGCCAGTGTTACTCATTTCGACATTGATAGCTCATCTCAGAGTGACTCGGGTATATTTTTTGGGGATGTACGCGATGCTGGCTGTTCCCCATCACGAATTATCCAGAGTCCACCACATTCAAGGCATTTTTCTGACACCATTCCTGCTCTGAGGGCTGTTCTGTTCCCTTTTGAACACATGGTTGCACTCTCTCCCTCTTGCTTGCTGTCTGCCTGACTTTCTAATGTTTGGGATAGAATATTTAATTTGAGATTCTCTTTCATGTTCAGGCTGCTTTAGCCAGTGGGTAGCTGCACAGGATTCAGTCTGGCTATGTTGTGAACGGGCTTCCCATTGCCAATCCATCGAGTTTGCTTCCCTGCTGCTGGGAGTGTATTAAGAGAGCGACATAGCCAGCTCAGGTCTGCCTGTAATGCCCTAACCATTCAGCAGCTTGCCGGCTGTCACTGTCTGAGATTGGAGTCCATTTGTGTTCATAGAACTCTCCCTGCCATCCCAGCACCTTTCAGACCAGAGGGGACACAGCAGTAGAAAAAAGTTAAGAAGTTCTGATTATTCAGGTAGGACACATTTTATTGCCTTATCAATGTGTCCCCTATACTGTGTTCTGCTTTGCAGTTAATGAACATGAGCAGATATTAAATTAGAGTCCGTTTTCACAAGTGAAGCACTTTCTGGAATTCTGATCTCCTTCATCGTAGCTTTTCTGGAGCTATCTGGAATTATTTATGATTATGGAAATGAACATTTTGAAAATGGGGTTGAACCTAGGGACACAGGATGAAGAATATGGCAATCTCGTAATAAGTTGTTGAATGGAGATGGTTGAGTGGTGTGTATCTGCTAACCCAGGTTCTCTCTCTACCTGCAGGTCGGATGTACATTTTTTATGGTAACAAGACTTTGATCAAATTTGTCGCTTTTACCTCAGTGATTATCTACCCGGGAAATCTTTCAGCCAATATCCTTAATGTGAAAAGATTTGTTTGAAAGTGAACGTTGACTTGTGAGCCAGCCGATACAGTCCTCTCCAATTCGTAAGCAAACAGCAGCTTTTGTTGGCTGTCGATTACCTGAAGCTGCTGTGATTGCTGGTTTTTGCCCAGATCCCTGGTGAATGGAAGTGAATGAAGGTGAATGGTAGCCGGGGTGCCGTTGGGAAATATGAATCATTTTGGCTTTTCTTCTTTCTCTGCACAAAATGTGTGCTCACAATTTTTTACCAATCCCCCACTTACACACCAACAGTCAAACAAGAAGAGCTGTGTATACATTTGTCCCTTCCTGACTTGAGGCAACTGCCAGGTGGATTCTTGTGTCTGACTTTCGATCCTGCTGAAGTGTTTCTACATTTCACTTTGTGATCTGAAGGACAGACTGTTTCACTGAATAGTCTCTATGTGTCAGTGAGACTCAGCAGGCACCACCCCAGGGATACAGGTATGACAGAGACACCAATTTCCTGGAGGGAGAAGAGGGTGGTCATTGAGGACAGAATGGCCATCGAGGAGGGGATATGATAAAGATGTGGGAGCTGGCCAATAGAGCTATATGGACAGGAAGTAAAGTGAAGGCCAAGACCCAGATAGATGTACAAAGAGACATCCCTCACACACGTGGAGACACCCCTCACACATACCTATGATATCTAGGGATATCCCTCATGCACACAGAGACACCACTCACACACACACAGACACCCCTCTCACACACATACACACACACCTCTAATACACAGAGACATCCCTCAC
>NC_057725.1:68197070-68219014 GCF_004010195.1 Chiloscyllium plagiosum | reverse complement strand
GTGTGGACTTGTTGGGCCGAAGGGCCTGTTTCCACACTGTAATCTAATCTAATCTAAAAAAAAAACTGTCCTTCATTTCAAAAAATGTTGTTGATTTAACTTGCTTATGTCTATGGAAGCTTGTGTAGAAATTGGATGCCAGTTTCTAAATTCTGAAATGCAATTCAGTCCGTATATTCTATTGGTTGTGTCGTCATAGTCATCTTGATTAGCGTGGTGCTGGAAAAGCACAGCAGTTCAGGCAGCATCCGAGGAGCAGTAAAATCGACGTTTCGGGCAAAAGCCCTTCATCAGGGAGAGAACAGATTTAACATTTCAGATCAATGATCCTTTGTCAAAACTCTAGAATCTTTTAGTGAGAAACTTTTCCTCTGACTGAAGGATTGTGTAATTCTGCTTATTTGGGCATTTCTGAGAGCTGTTGTTTAGATTAGATTACAGTGTGGAAACAGGCCCTTCGGCCCAACAAGTCCACACCGACCCGCCGAAGCGAAACCCACCCATACCCCTACATTTACCCCTTACCTAACACTACGGGCAATTTAGTATGGCCAATTCACCTGACCCTGCACATCTTTGGATGGTGGGAGGAAACCGGAGCACCCGGAGGAAACCCACGCAGACACGGGGAGAACGTGCAAACTCCACACAGTCAGTCGCCTGAGGCAGGAACTGAACCCGGGTAAACCTCAGGCATACATAGAAATACCCCTCACATACACAGATGGAGACATCCCTCACGCATACACCCACTTTCTATTTCAACCTTCTCTCTGATTGGCTGCCTCACACTATTCCAGTCAACATCCAAACAGTGTCCAGTCCTTGAACATAACTTCTCGAAGCCAAAATGTCTGTAATGTTCTGGGAGCAGCAATTAACCTGCCTTTATCTCTCCAGGCCAATTCCATAACCAAACATCATTTAATTTGCTTTGTTTTCCTTTCCAAAACAATATGCTACTCCAATGTCAACATTCAACTTCAACCCTCCTAACCAAATATGAGAACCATAAAAATAATCAAGGTCTCAACACTGATGCAATCTAAAGAAATAATTATGAAGTTTGAATCTGATGAAAGTATTTTGTGCACATCAGTGATTTGTTACAGAAGTCCACCTTTTAAACACTGGAAAGTGGATACATTTTTATAAACAGCACGTTTGATTTTTCATTCGTATTCATACAGTGCACCTGCGATGAGTCAGATTCAGGACCTGTTATTTTTATCTCTGACTGGATTTGTTTGTGGGAGGAATCTTAGTTGGGAATCCCTTATTCAGGGAATGATATGGAATTTTTAAACTCCAACTTGCCATTGTGTGAACAGAGAGAGCTCTGACATTGCTGGCCTTCTTCAATACAGCCCTGAGCTGTGTATTTAACATAGCCCTGGTCTCAGGCTTACAGCCTTCTATCAGACTCAGGTACCTGCTGCCAGATTACCGGCTAAAAATTACTTCGGTCATTGTTATTAACCTCTGAGGTAAAGCTGATTTTTACATCTCCTCACACTGGGAAGTTGACAACATCATTGTAAACTCCAATCACCTCTGCAGAGGCAAATCTTCAGAATCCATCACTTTCTGGGACTGACAGGGCACAGATCCATGCTCGTGTTCTCGTCAAGAAGAAGAGAGTTAATGGTGACTTTTAGTCAACTTTCAGTTCCAGTTTAATAGAAAGGAGATGAGACCGAATTGTACTTCGAATGCACTGAGTTCTTGAGCTAAGATCAACATCCAGCAAAACTACCAGTCCTCTTAGACCTTGCTTTGGTTTGGATCTGAGCTGCACTTCTGATGTTTACAAGTTTTATAATATCAAATGTTCTGTGCTAGTCCTAAGATTTGTTTCAAAGTGAATTGATTTACCTTTTAGTTTAAATGTCAGTGACATTTCAGTGTGACCAGATCCTAGTGCTGCTTGATAAACCAAATCCACAAATCATTTGGACAAATTGTGGCTTCTAAAATGGGTGAGAATGATGATAGACTGGACAAGCTAAAGTCCAAAGCAAGTCAATCTTTAAGGCCCCACTAAAGTCAAAACCAAGTACTGTACATGTCCTTGAAAGTGAAACAGGCCTTGAGAGTGAGTGCTGAATGCAGTCTGCTCCTCTCATCACAACAGAGGCAATTATTTTGAGGCTGTGGGAAGGGAAATGCTGCGCTGAGAGGTGAAGCAACAATGTCACTTTGTTCTCACTGTATCCTAATAGTTCACTGAAGTTTGTTTTAACCTGTCCCATGGCTGAATGACTGTGTATATGTCTTTATGTAATGGCTCTCTATATATTTCATGCATGAGTCCCTTTGTGTATAATTATTTCTTTAACTATCTTCTACAACTGAATATTCAACTCAAGCCTGTCAACTCCACACTTGAAGGAGGTGCCCAGATTCAGCAGATGTTAAACATTGAGTGTATCTCCGACTTTGTCGAGGTGCCAATCCTTAAGATCCAGTTCAGGTAGAAACCTTTGGTCAAAGCAACTATGCAGACTTTGGAGTGGGGGAAGGTTTGCTCTGCTTATCCTCTCGTCCTCCTCTTGTGGTTTTCTTTCATACAGACATGATGGTGTGCTGCAGAACATCTCTGTTAAGCTGCCTATCACAGTGAACAAGTTTCTCCAGCCCACAGAAATGTCGTCTGAGGACTTCTTTCAACGATGGAAACAACTAAACAGGTGAAAATGACATAACAACTTACTATATTCAGCCTAGTACCCAGGCAGATATCTGATCAAAAAGGTAAACATCCATCACGGTTCTGGAGAACAGTCTACAGTATTTAAGGAAGCATTGGGTGCAGTACAAAAGAGATGTACTAGACTGATTCCAGGGAGGAAGGGGTTGATGTATTCCTAACAGCATTGTAGATGTACCTAAAGCAGTGATTCAAGAAGGCAGCTCATCATTTTTTACAGGGTAATAGGGATGGGAAATAAATGGGCCAGCATCTTCCACATCCTAGAAATTAAAACAAAAATTCCTCCATGGCATAATAATAATGCCAAACTGTCTCAACTCCCAGTTGAAGAATGATCAGTGCTGCATTAACGCTACTTTTGCCAGGAGTGAGTGGAGCGATGGGTGCTGGAGATGCTGCAGCACTGACTGTTAGAGGGTCAGTACTGACGGAATGCCCCACTGTAGGAAGGTCAGTACCAATTCTCCATCCTGTCCTGAGAGTCTGTCTGATATCTCTGTCTGGGGATTGCCCAAGACTACAATTGCCCAGGACTACAGCACAGCTATGGAAAGCTCATCATTCTCCAGGTTTGAAATTCCCAAGCAGTTGGTTTCAGCCCTGGTTCCCTCATCTTTACTTCAGCAGATTCACCCTGAGCCCCCTCCTCATGGCACTGTACCCTCCACTGCACTCCGAACCCCTCATTTCATCTCCTAATGCTAGGTGAACCTTGAGATATTTCTCTTGTGTTTTATCAATACTTGACCAGCAATCTGACAGTCTATCACATTTTCAGAAGCCTCCCAACATAGATAGTTGGGTTTATGTTTCACTGTTAAATACTGTTTCTTCACTGTTCTCTGAGCAGGAAGAATTACAATGTAAACATTTCTCATTCTCCTGCAGTTTTATTCACAAAGTGTTTTCTCTCTGATCCTCTAGTCCGCAGCAGGAAGTTCAGCAGATATTTAAAGCAAAGTATCCAATGGATCCAGACATGACTAAAGCAAAGGTAAAAATTAAATTGTACAAATTTAAAAACACTGAACCTTGTCTCCAGATTGGAACATTGGCCTCTGCACAACAATATCTGAATCAAGTACTGTGGTTTCAGGCCCTAAGCCACAGCAGACAGTGTCGGCTTGGACTTCTAAGAGTCAGGACTGAGAGAATGCAACACCATCTGAGAGTCAGCACTGAGGGAGTGCTGCAATATCGGACAGTCAGTACTGAGGGAGTTCTACACTGTCGGAGGGTCAGTACTGAGGGAGCGCTACACTGTCAGAGGGTCAGTACTGAGGGAGTGTTTCACTGTTGGAGGATCAGTACTGAGGGAGTGCCACACTGTCAGAAGGACAATGTTGAGGGAGTGCTGCACCATCAGAAAGTCAGTACTTTGGCACTAGATACACGGGAACATCACTACCTGCAAGTTCCCCTTGAGCTACTCACCATCCCGATTTGGAATAATACCTTCCCTGTTGATGGGTCAAAATCCTGGAATTCCTTTCCTTTATAGTATTATGGATCTACCTACAGCAAGGGGACTGCAGCAGTTCAAGAAGGCAGCTCACCATCCCCTTCTCAAGGGCAACTAGGAATGGGAAATAAATGCAGTCCAGCCAGTGACACCCACGTCCCTTGAATGAATAAAAATAACTTGCAGTGGTGCTGCCACTGTAAACGTGTGTTTGCATTTGACTTCTATGTTAACAAACTGTGAACTCTTTGTTGTTGTAATTCAACTGTGTTAATGTTTATTGTTTCTGATCTTTATTCATCTGTTAAATTCTATTATGACATTTAAAACTAACATGGAAATACATGTAAATGAGAGCCAGTTAAGATAACACTGCAAAATGTTGCTGTAATCTCTAGTAAATATATAACCATCTTTCGCAGATCTTGTGCATGCTTCACCATCATAACCGGTATTCAACGACTTGATTTCCTTCATTTATACTACACACTGATCTCTCTTCACAGCTGTCAGTGAGTGCATGGTTACTATTGAGTCAGAAGGTTGTGGGTTCAAGTCCCACTCCAGAGACTTGAAGATAGAAATCTAGGCTGAGACTCTAGCATTGCATTGTCCGAGGTACAAGGTCCCATCTCCTCCCTCAGACAAACACAATGGATCCTGCAACACTTTCAAAGAACAAAGGATTTCCTTCTAGCATAATGACCTATATTCATCTTTCAGTCAATGTCAGAAAAACAGATGAGCTCATTATTACATTACTGTGTTTGGGAACTTGCAAATTGATTGACCCATTTCCACTATTCTCTTTCTGAGGAACTGCAAAAATACTTCACTGCCTTCTGGTTGTGTCGAATCTATATGTATGGTCTACCATCAGAAACTCGAACAGAGTAACCTCTCAGTCGTTGTATTTTCATGGGCTATAGTCTACTGATTAATCTTGAGAGGGAAGATCCTAGATTAACATTTTAGAAGTCTAGAATTGAATAGACCAGAATACTTAGTGCAGGGATAATTTCCTCATTCTTAAGAAATGTCCATGACAGCAGCCCAGAGATCACTTGTATGGTTCATCTGGGCCTCGAGTTATATGTTTTTATTCATTGTTTTCTTTAAAGCACCTGAATGGGAGCATCTAGTGTTGTGGAAGAGCAGTCTACATTCAGATGATTGTGGTTGTTCGATTTGATCGGCTAGTGATATTTTCAATTTGAGCCCATGTTCGACTAATGTCAGACTATTTTACTTCTCATCTTGCAGCTATTGGGATTTGGTGTTGTACTTCTGAATGGGGTGGATCCCAATCTGGCGAATTTTGTGGGCACTGGAATTATTCACACAAGGAACATCCAGGTTGGATGTTTACTTCGCTTGGAGCCCAACACTCAGGCTGAGGTATGTGTTCAGGAAGAAACGGTAACACTGTCAGCTCAGAACGAGTCTTGGTGTGTCAGTCTCTCTTCATAGTAACCTTTATTTCCCACATAATTATACTGCTGTTGGTTAAGTAAATTGTAAGTTTCCCTCAGTATCTACTTGAAGTGGGAAGTGAAAGGAGGATTCGCACCGAATGTTCGTTGTGTCAATGAGCAGCAATTGCCATTTTCCAATGCTGCCTCTATTATTTTGTACTCTTTGTACACCCTGTTCCTTTCAGCCCCTCAACACCCCCCCCCACCTTCAAATCCCTGTCTTTGTACATGAACTAGAGACAACTCCTGATTACAGGTTCACCGCAAGTGGTCACTTTAACATGGGAATGACAATAGACAATAGGTGCAGGAGTAGGCCATTCTGCCCTTTGAGCCTGCACCACCATTCAATATGATCATGGCTTAAGCGGTATCCTGTTCCTGCCTTATCTCCATAACCCTTGATTCCACAATGCTTGAGAGCTCTATCCAACTCTTTCTTAAATTAATTCAGAGACTGGATCTCCGCTGCCCTCTGGGGCAGAGCATTCCCACATAGCCACCACTCTCTGGGTGAAGAAGTTTCTCCTCATCTCTACCCCGTATTTTTAAGCTGTGTCCTCTGGTTCAGCACTCACCCATCAGCGGAAACATGTTTCCTGCCTCCAGCGTGTCCAATCCTTTAATAATCTTATATGTCTCAATCAGATCCCCTCTCAGTCTTCTAAACTCAAGGGTATACAAGCCCACTCGCTCCAATCTTTCAGTTTAAGGTAATCCCGCCATTCCAGGAATTGACCTCATGAACCTACGCTACACTCCCTCAGTAGCCAGAATGTCTTTCCTCAAATTTGGAGAGCAGAACTGCACACAGTACTCCAGGTGTGGACTCACCAGGGCCCTGTACAGCTGCAGAAGAAAATGATGAACGATACGTTGTAGTTTAGATGTTTTAAGTGTTGCTTCCCTGTTGATCTTTCCCTAGTTAATACCACACTGCACAGTCAATCACACACTATATCTCAGTGCTCCCATCTTTCCAAACACAAATTGGGAATGACAATCTGCACACCTTCATCCGAAGCCCCACTGCTGGAAAATGGGATTTGGAGGGTACAGAGTCCTGCAGTTTCTGAGCTGCTATTGCTTCAGAACAAGGACGTAGTTAGGCTGGGTACCACAAGAGGGTGTGAGGGAGAGTTAGAAAACTCATTTATTAATTAACGAGAATGAACAAGTGAATCAAGATGATAACTCTAAAACAAACTAATAAATGAAAATCAGGGGTACAAAGAACACAATTGGTTTGTGGACAGACTATTATAAAAATGGGAAAAAAAAATCAATGCTGGAATTCTGAAACAAAAACAGAAAGTGCTGGAGAAACTCAGCAAGTTTGGTAGCATCTGTGGAGAGAAACACAAAGTTAATGTTTTGGGTCTGGTGTGAGTTTTCTTCTGAACACAGTTAATCTGTCATCAGCATAATTAAAACAGGGAAAAACATCCTGAGGGGGAGTGAACATGGTTGGCAGCAGGGGCTATTGGGGAGTGAGCAGTGTCAAGGAGGGTGAAGGGTGAGCGTCGTCGGGGGGGAGCGGAGGGGAGGTGAGGTGTTGTCGAGAGGAGGGGGAGGGTTGAGTGAGCATTGTTGGGGAGTGGGGGGTTGTTACTGCCCTTGTCTTCCCAATTCTGACAGAAGCACCTGAGTTGAACCCGTTCTGTCTGATTCTCTCCTCAGGTGTTTCCTGGCCCATTGATCTTTCCATCATTGACACCAGTTTACTATCTGAAGCTTCTGATCATTACCTTGTTGCTGCCAACTGAACTTTCTTATTATGAGCTTGTGTACCTTCTGGTCAGTGCCACACACACACTTTTGATGAAATCTTTCTTTTTTTTGGTAATATCCCAAGTCTGGGTTTTTCACACTACGTAGCTGGAGCAGAACAAATCTCTTCCACTGGATGGCAGCCTTGAAATATCTCTCCTCAATTTCTCCCAATGTTCAGGAGAACCCTGTTGCAATTATTTGTAAAATGTTTAATTGATATGCAAATTAGAAGGAATCATTTTGAGATATTAATGTTTCCTACTCATATCAAGGAAATTTTATTGTACTGAGAATCATAGAATCCCTACAGTGTGGAAGCAGGCCATTTGACCCATCGAGTCCACACCAACCCTCCAAACAGCACCCCATCCAGACACCCCACACCAAATTTGGGTGTCAGTGTGATATAGAACATAGAACAGTACAGCACAGAACAGGCCCTTCAGCCCACGATGTTGTGCCGACCATTGATCCTCATGAAAGGTAAACCTAATGTACGAACCCTCAAATTTCTGTGACCATATGCATGTCCAGCAGTCTCTTAAATATCCCCAATGACCTTGCTTCCACAACTGCTGCTGGCAACGCATTCCATGCTCCCACAAATCTCTGCATAAAGAACCCACCTCTGACATCCCCTCTATACTTTCCGCCAAACAGCTTAAAACTATGACCCCTCATTTTAACAATTTCTGCCCTGGGAAAAGTCTCTTGCTATCAACTCTATCTATGCCTCTCATTATCTTGTACATCTCAATTAGGTCCCCTCTCTTTCTTTTTTCCAATGAAAAAAGTCAGAGCTCAGTCAACCTCTCTTCGTAAGATGAATCCTCTATTCCAGGCAGCATCCTGGTAAACCTCCTCTGAACCCTCTCCAAAGCATCCACGTCTTTCCTATAATAGGGCGACCAGAACTGGACACAGTATTCGAAGTGCGGTCTAACCAAAGTTGTATAGAGCTGCAACAAGATTTCATGGCTCTTAAACTCAATCCCCCTGTTAATGAAAGCCAAAACACCATAAGCTTTCTTAATAACCCTGTCCACTTGGTTGGCAATTTTAAGGGATCTATGTACCTGCACACCAAGATCCCGCTGATTCCTCCACACTGCCAAGAATCCTGTCTTTAATCCTGTACTCAACTTTCAAGTTCGACCTTCCAAAATGCATCAGTTCGCATTTATCCAGGTTGAACTCCATCTGCCACCTCTCAGCCCATCTCTGCATCCTATCAATGTCATGCTGCAGCCTACAACAGTCCTCTATACTGTCAGTAACACTTTCAACATTTGTGTCGTCTGCAAAGTTGCTAACCTATCCTTCAATCTCCCTATCCAAGTCATTAATAAAAATTACAAACAATAGAGTCCCAAGAACAGAACCCTGTGGAACACCACTCACCACTGACTTCCAGGCAGAATACTTTCCTTCCACTACCACTTGCTGTCTTCTGTCGACCAGCCAATTCTGTATCCAGACAGCTAAATTTCCCTGTATACCTTATCAAATGCCTTGCCGAAGTCCATATACAGCGCATCCACCGCTTGACCCTCATCAACTTGTCTAGTAACATCCTCAAAGAACTCAAGATTTGTGAGGCATGACCTGCCCCTCACAAAGCCATGCTGACTGCATTTAATCAAGCCATGCTCTTCCAGATGGTCATAAATCCTATCCCTCAGAATCCTTTCTAACACCGTGCAGGTGACAGACGTGAGACTGACTGGTCTGTAATTGCCAGGGATTTCCCTATTTCCTTTCTTGAAGAGAGGAATTACATTTGCCCCCCTCCAGTCTTCAGTTACGACTCCAGTGGAGAGCAAGGATGCAAAGATCTTCGCAAGCGGCGAAGCAATCACATTTCTCGCTTCCCAAAGCAGCCGAGGACAAATCTGGTCTGGCCTTGTGACTTGTCAATCTTAATGTTTGTCAAAACCTTCAGCACACCAACTTCCTCAATCTCTACCCGTTCCAGCATGCTTACCTGCTCCTCAAAGGTTCCATTCACTACAAGGTTACCTGATCCTCAAAGGTTTTATTCACTACAATCTTTGACTTGGAGTAAGCATTTCCTATATCGTGCCTTTGTTTGGGAAGCTTAACTTGTTTGATCCTTCCATCGAGGAGTCTGCCCAGTATGAGGA
Organism: Chiloscyllium plagiosum; assembly: GCF_004010195.1. Lineage (NCBI taxonomy): Eukaryota > Metazoa > Chordata > Chondrichthyes > Orectolobiformes > Hemiscylliidae > Chiloscyllium > Chiloscyllium plagiosum. Next base: position 68,209,447 of record NC_057725.1, on the reverse strand, counting down.
AACAACATATTATTTCTTCTGGGCAAATGATATTGTGCCAGAATAAAAGCAATGAATAATTCTCCTGATAGCCTGTGGAGAAAGTTTTTTTTCCCAGTTATTAGGAGCCTAACATTCACTGAGGCACCAGATACTAAAACTTTTCAAGAATTGACAAATATTGTTAAGGAATAGTAGAACCATCAAACTGCCTCAAATTCTAGGATGCTATTGTTTTTACTCTAATTTGAGAACCAGGGGAATCCAAATCAGGATTTTTGACTAGATTAAGATGACTGGCAGAACCCTGTGACTTTCATTTAACCCTTAATGAAATGCTTAGAGACTGGAATGTGGAATTAATGATGTAACAATGCAAAAAATGCCTACCAGCTGAAGCCCAATTAGAGTTAATAGACACAACTGGTTTTATCGGAAAATGTGGTAAGTGTAGTATGGGTTGCAGGGTATTCAGATGGAAGTGGACACTCTTGCCAGTCTGACTGAGCTTGAATGAAGGCAATTGCATGCCCTCACTCAGGACATATCCTGATCAGAGGCTCTCTGGGTCAGCCCGAAACACAACATCAAAACAAAGCCAATCTTTGGCCAAATGGTTAAAATTTCCTTCAGGACCTTGGCCAGCAAGCCACTGTAGTTGTTGCTGGAATGTGAACTTGAGTCAGCAAAATAATCATCTTAAATTGAGTACGATAACTCAAAGGCTGGTATCCAGTAGAGTTCATGCTCTGGAAAGTTAAATTGTTGAGCAGCATCAAAATCAGAACCAATCAAGATAAATGTATAGTTAAATTGTCATCTAGTTCTAATGACTGTATCAATGATCCTAGACCCAGTTTTTAACAATTTGTTCGAGAGACACTGCAAAGTGATACTGAAGTTAGCTGAGCAACTGCAACATAACAACTGCAGTATAAGATGAGGAGAAGTAAATTTTTCAAATTTGGTGAGAGAAATAGAAGGGCAGAGATTTTATTTATATTTGGTACACTGTGCTTGATGATGTTGTTTGAGAGAAAAACAGAGTGTCACTTTCTCGGTCACCAGAGGTGGGCATTTGTATTTACATGTTGAGGTCACTGAGTATAGCAGACACCTATAGCCTCTGACAGAATGTTTGGGCCACATGGTGAGTGAGATTGAAAGGAGGATTGTCAGTGCTTCGGGGGTTCTCATGGCTCTGTGATTGTGATGGTACAGAACAGCTGTAATGATTAGCTGATGAACCTATCAATCGGGATGGTGTGTGTCAGATTGGCTGCTTCAGGGAGTGACCATCTTGATTGATGGAGTATGTGACCAGAGAGCCAGTCCCAATGATTTTCCCTTTTGCAGCTGTTCCCCAGGATCCTGCTGCACACAGACAGTCAGCTTGACAGGTTTGGCAGTTATCATTCCATCAACCTGAGCCCACTGGGAATTGCTAGGATATTTGGGATCTCTTGTTATAAGTTGTAAATATTTCTGATTTGGGAGCTGCTGTTGGAAGATCCTTGATGAGTTGTGCATCTTGTAGATAATGCACAGAGTTTTAACTGTGTACTGGTGGGAAAGGGAGTGAATATTGAAACTGGTCAAAGTGGGGCTAATCAAGTGGCTGTTTTGTCCTAGGAGATGTTGATCTTCTTGACTGTTATTGGAGCTGCACTGATCCAGGCTGTAATGAGGTCAAGAGCTGAGTGGCCCTGGCGAAAACCCAAATGAGGCATCACTGAGCAGGTTGTTGCTGAGCAAGTGCTGCTTGATAACACCTTACTTCACCTTACTGAGACTGAGAGTAGACTGATAGGGCGATAATTGGCCGGGTTGGATTTGTCCTTTTTTTTATGTACAGGACATACCTGGGCAATTTTCCACATAGTCAGATAGATGCCAATGTTGCAACAGCTTGGCTAGGGGAGCAGCAAGTTCTGGAGCACAAGCCTTCAGTACTAATGGTGGAATGGTGTCAGGGTCCATAGCCATTGCAATATCCAATGCCTCCAACTGTTTCTTGATATCATGTGGAGTGAATCAAATTGGCTGAAGACTGGCATCTGTGATGCTGCAGACCACTGAAAGATCATTCTGGAGCGGTTGGCCTCTGAGAAGAGTTTAATGGAGTGGACACATATAACTTAGCATTTAAAGGAATGAGAGATGACCTTATCGAACATTTAACATTACAAGGGTTGTGGTCTCACAATATAGGACTGAGATGAGGAGTCTTCATTTAGAGGTGGGTGAAGCTGTGGAATTCTCTATCACAGAAACCTGTAGAAATCAGGTCACTGAATATGTTTAAGAAATAACTAGATGACTTTCTAGAGAGTGAAGGTGTCATGGGGCTTGGGGAGAGAGTGAGAGTATGGTGTTAAGACAGAGGATCAGCCACAATAAGGTTGTATAGCGGAGTGAGATCGATGGCATACTCTTGCTCCTGTTTTGTGTTCCCATGTTTCTCTTCCTCAGGGATCTGATGGACTAAACTAGGGAGAGTGTTTCCCCTCGATGGAGAGCTTTGAACCAGTACTTACTTCCTCTCAATAAGGAATGACTAGAGGATGGCAGTGACAGTTTTTTTCTCATCCAAAGAATTGTGGACCTTTGCAACGGTATGCCCCAGAAAGTCATGGATGCTCAGCTGTGAGTATGTTCAAGCCTGAACTGGACGGATCTTTGAATTATAAAGGAATGACAACATCCAGGAATAGTATGGTTGAGAAGGAGATAGGTTCGAAGTGAAAGATCATACCTGATCTTATCCATTATCAAAGAATTAAATTTATTGTCACGTGTACTGAGGTACAGTGAAAAACTTTGTTTTGCGAGCAATACAGGCAGATAACAGAGTTAAGTAGCATAGATAAGTAAATAATAGGTAAACAGCAGCAAAAACAAAAGCACAGGTACAGATGAATGTTAAGAGTTTGTGAGTCCATTCAGTATTCTAACAATAGTAAGGTAGAAACTGTTTCGAAACCGGCTGGTGCATGTGTTCAGGTTTCTGTACCTTCTCCCTGATGGTAGAGATTGTGGAAAAACATTGCCAGGGTGGGATGGATCTTTGAGAATGTTAGCGGCATTTCCTTGACAGTGGGCCTGGTAGATCGATTCTATAGATTGGAAGTTGGCTTTTGTGATTGTTCGGGCTGAGTTCACCACTCTCTGTAACTGTCTCTGATCTTGAATGGTACAGTTGCCATACCAAGTAGTGATACATCCAGACAGGATGCTCTCAATGGCACACCTATAAAAGTTGGTAAGGGTATTCACCACCATGCCAAATTTTCTCAGCTGCCTGAGAAAGAAGAGACATTGTTGGGCCCTTGTAACCAGTGCGTCCACATGAAGAATCCAAGAAAGCTTCTGTGGACAACCACTGTCAGGAGCTTGACACTCTCCACTCATTCCACTTCTGTGCTGTTAATGTGGAGGGAGGCATGAGTAACATCCTGGCGAAAGTCAGTGATGAGTTCCTTGGTTTTGAGAGCTAGGTTGTTCTCAGTGCACCATTTTTCCAGGTCTTCCACCTCCCATCTGTAGTCTGTTTTGTCGCCATCTGAGTTTTGACTGACTATGATGATGTCATCAGCGAACTTGTAAATGGCATGAGTCTGGTATTTGGCAATGCAGTCATGGGTATACAGTGAGTACAGTAGCGGGCTGAGTACGCACCCCTGGCGGGGGGGGGGGTCCAGTGTGAGTGTTAGTGAGGATGAAATATCGTCCCCAATCTTCACTGATTGTGGCATGTGAGTCAGGAAACTGAGGATCCAGTTGCAGAGATTGGGGCTTAGTCTGAGATCACCAAGTTTAGTAATCAGTCTCAAGTGGATAATAATGTTGAAGGCTGAACTGTAATCAATGAGTAGGATTCTTCAGTAGCTGTTCTTGGTATCAAGATCTTCTAGGGAGGAGTGATATGGCATCTGACATGGTCCGATAGGGAAATTGGAGTGGGTCAAGAGTATTGGGGAGGCTGGAGTTGATTAATGCCATAACCAGCCTTTCAAAGCACTTCATGACCACCGAAGTTAGGGCCATTGAGACATGCTGCATGAGGCACAGAGATGATGTTGGCCATCTTGAAACAGGTAGAGACAGTGGCCTGCTGCAGGGAGAGGTTGAAGATGTCCGAGAAGATCTGTGCCAGTTGATCTGTGCATGCTCTGAATGCACGGCCTGGTACTCCGTCTGGTCCTATTGCTTTCCTTGGATTCACACAAAGGAAAACTGATCTGACATCTGATGCAGTGACTATACGTCAGGACTTATCGGAATAGGTGTTACCTCTCCATCGAAATTCTGCTGAAAATGAGTGTAGAAGGCGTTGAGACGATCTGGGAGGGAAGTGTCATCGTCTGCTATCTTGCGTTGTCTCACTTTAGAACCTGTGATGTCATTCAGTCCTTGTCATAGTCGCCGGGTGTCTGTCTGGAGTCTTGAGTTTGGATTGGTATTGGTCCTTGGCTGTCTTAATGGCACTGCGAAGGTCATACTTGGATTCCTTATATTTGAGTGGGTCTCCAGATCTGAAGGCCTCACACCAGGTTTTTAGCAGGTTCTGTATGTCCTTATTCAACCAGGGTTTCCTGTTGGGGAACGCCCGGATTGACTTCCTCGGTATGCAGTCCTTCACTCATCTGCTAATAAAGCCTGTGACTGTAATGGCGTACTCGATCAAGGTACCTGCGGACTGTTTGAACATGATCCAATCGGCCTATTCCAGACAGCATCAGAGTTGATCCTTTGCATCCTCCGACCAGTACTGCACCTGTATCCGGGAGGGAGTCTCCTGCTTGAACTTTTGCTTGTAAGCCGGGAGAAGAAACATGGCATTGTGGTCGGAGTATCCGAAATGAGGACAGGGGATGGAGCGGTAGGCATCTTTCACAGTGGTGTAGCAGTAGTCTAAAATGTTCGGACCCCTGGCCGGGCAGGTAATATTCTGGTGGTACTTGGGCAACACTTTCCTTAGATTGGCTTGATTGAAGTCACCAATTACAATAAACAGGGCCTCGGGGTGTTCCGTCTCCAGGGTGTTAGTGGTAGAGTACTGCACATAAGAAGCTGGATGGCCTATGTATGTTCCTTGTATATCTGTTGTTAATGTGGAAACTGCACAATTAAAGTGAAGTACATAATTAAAACTTCACAACTAACCTCCAGAAGGTTGCTGCAGCTGAGACAGGAGGGAACAAAATTGAGGCATGTCTTGAACATTTTTATTTAGCACTCTTGCTAGTTCACAGGTCTCTTTTTAATATTTCTAATGGATATTTAGTGCTTTCAGTTTGAATTAGGAGATGGTTTTGAGTATTTCACCCAAATCTCTTACCCTGACCTGTGGCCCTTAGCTGATTCCTATTCCACACCCCCAGCACAGCCAATCACTACAGCCTCCTCAGCACAAGAACAGCATAGCTCATGAGTTGAATTGTGTTGTGTAGATTCAAAGTTTTAGGAGTTGCTAATGGTGCAGTTAACACAAGGTGGCCAGTGTAGAGAGTATTGGTCTGGATTTGATGTGTACTCTGACAGATGTGGGATGGTACACTGTAGTTCAGAAGGGGACAGAGATACTAGAGCACAGGTAGCTGTTCTGTCGCATAGCATGACCATGGTGTTAACAGATGCTGATGCTGGGATGATTGAACTGATGCTGGTTAGTTTTGAGCTAACTTTGTGTTTCTTTTCAGATGTATCGTCTCACTGTGCGGGCTAGTAAAGAAGCTGTATCAAAGAGGCTTTGTGAACTACTATCAGAACAGTTTTAATTACCTGACCACTTCAGCTCATTGGGCCAACTTCAGGACTTGGTCTGTTATGCTAATACTTAACAGATTTTATGTGGAAACTAGTTATTTTCCTTTAGTATTAATTATGTTTTTTCTTAATGTACCTTCTTTTATTTCTAAGACAGAAACTGAGGGAAAAAAAACTTTCTTAAAAGAATTGAATAAATGTTTACTTTTCCAGCTTTCCTGTGCTTCATTGTTACTGAGGTTGCATTGGTTAAAGTGGAAAGGGGGACTGTTTCCCAGAATCTGTGTTCTGTTCAAAGCAATTGAGTTATTCTGTTTCACAATCCACTGTGCCTTTGGTGCCAGTTTCCAATACAACAAATTGTTTATTTATAGGGGTGTAGTCTAGTCCAGATTATAGAGTTTTTTGGAGGTGGGGGAGGGGAGGAGAGATAAAGTGTGTTAAATTAGGTGAAGCTCCAAGTAGTTTTGAGATTTCTGAGTGATGTTTCATCCAGCTTCAAAGTCCTGTACATGGTAAATGTAATTCATGGTCTTGTTGATTCATGTTGCAGATTTCTTTCGGTTTCCCATCAACTCAAACTCAGTTACCCCATTAATTTAGTAGCAAGTTGAGTGCAGAGCTGAACGTACAGCATTCCAGTCAAACTCACAATGAATCTTTACAGGAATATCCGAGTTAATCTGTTCCAGACAGTTGGAGCACTCTGCAGAATAGGTGCTAAAGCCTGGAGGGATCCACTGACTGATGTGGGAGAACAAGCTGTATTTGGGAAGGGGATTGAGATCCGAGAACACAAAGGGCTGAGGAGAACTAATTTGAGGTAAAAAGGGTTTTGATGGTGCCTGTGAACAGTGATATCTCTTGATTGAGATAATAAGAACATTTCAAAGGGAAGGAGTGAGGGTAAGATCCTTTCTGAAATGAGTTTTGACAAGTGTGAAATTTATTTGTTGTGGAGTAGTAAAGAAAAAGACATATCTTTTAGGATAAAAATGGATAAATATGTGAAACAATGCAAGGTGAGAGCTCTAACACATAGTGATAGTTGGGAAGAGGTTAATTTTGGATTTGGCATTGGCAATAAATGCTAACTTTGTTTGTAATGTCTCTGAAGTAAGGGTGCAGTAGTGAAGCACCAACATGACAGGATGACAAATCTTGTTTGCTATAAACTGCACTGACTCTATTGTTCAATGACAGTGACAAATGCCAAAACAATAGATTAGTAGAAAATAGTATGTGCAGGGCATTATTGGAACTGTATTTATCTTTTCTAAGTAACATTTTGTTAAACACAGGAATTGCATTTTTTTCTGTTTTGCATATTGTCTAGTGCATTTGCTGCATTTTGACAGGTTTGCATATTTACAACTGTGTAGGAACTGTGCGTTAGCAAAATACTGAACTGTTGTTACACTGGCTTCAGAAATAACACTTCATATCGGAATTATTATGTGTCAGATTCCAAATAGATCTGCACTTTCCTCTTGTCCAGGCTGTACGTGAGGAGAAAAAACTCTAGCAGCAATGTAGCTGCAGAGTTTTACTTTGAAAAGGCAAAATGAACTTGTTTTGTTTTATATGCTGTGTTTTAAATAAACTCAACTTTAACAAACATGAACTCTTGACACCTGAAATCTTTTGATCACTGATTGTAGGGACTGTGTCGTTTGAGTAGAAATAGTTTCCCAACTTCAATATTTCTGTCTCCACAGATATCCTAAACTGATCTGGTTCTATTTGCCAGCATTTGGCCTACATCCCTCAAAAGCTCTTAGAACATAGAACAATACAGCACAGAACAGGCCCTTCGGCCCACGATGTTGTGCCGAACATTTGTCCTAGCTTAAGCACCCATCCATGTACCTATCCAATTGCCGCTTAAAGGTCACCAAAGATTCTGACTCTACCACTCCCACAGGCAGCGCATTCCGTGCCCCCACCACTCTCTGGGTAAAGAACCCACCCCTGACATCTCCCCTATACCTTCCACCCTTCACCTTAAATTTATGTCCCCTTGTAACACTCTGTTGCACCCGGGGAAAAAGTTTCTCTTCTATTCATATACCCATCCAGATGCCTTTCAAATGTTGTAATTGTACCAGCCTCCACCACATCATCTGACAGCTTGTTCCATACACGCACCACCCTCTGCGTAATAAAGTTGCCCCTCAGGACTGTTTTAAATTTTTCCCCGTTCACCTTAAACCCATGCCCTCTATTTTTGGTTTCCCTGGGGAAATATCTTGGCTAATCATGCTATCCATGCCCCTCATGACTTTAGAAACCTCTATAAGGTTTAAGCTCACACACTCTTTACCAAGCACACATGCGCACACACACACACGCTGTCTCATTCACGCATGCACCCACACATAAAAGTGTGTGAATTTGCATTTGCAGAATTATATTTGCAGATACAGGGTGGCATGGTGGTTCAGTGGTTAGCACTGTTGCCTCACAGTGCCAGGGAACCGGGCTCGATTCCCGCCTTGGGTGACTGTGTGGAGTTTGCACATTCTCCCCGTGTCTCCGTGGGTTTCCTCCGGGTGTTCCAGTTTCCTTTACAATCCAAAAGTTGTGCAGGTCAGGTGAATTGTCCATGCTAAATTGCCCATAGTGTTAGGTGCATTGGTCAGGGGTAAATATAGAGTAGGGGAATGGATCTAGGTGGGTTATTCTTCCAAGGGTTAGTGTGGACTTATTGGGCTGAAGGGCCTGTTTCCATACTAAAGGGAATCTAGTCTAGTCTAATAGCACACATTCTGTTTTGATCAAAAAGTGCACAATCTGCAGGCACTCAATCCATGTAATATTTTATAAATTCCACTTTGGAAACCAGTCTGACTCAAGATTGGGATACAGACAGACTCTAACCTCACACCTTTAATGCATTGTCTGAGCTGAGATGTCACCTTTTTTTTTAATAAAACATTAAGTTATCTTGAGAATGTGACTTAAAAGAAGTTCTGGGATTTAGATACTAATGAACTGAAACCTGCAACCCATTCTAAAAGATGAAAGACTTAACCGCAATCTAAATTTGTTCAATATACCATTTCAGTTGCATGACATTGTAATCCTTTGCTATAAATTCTATGTTTTGTGATCCTGCTCAACAGCTACCTGATGAAGGTCCAAAAGTTAGTGCTTCCAAATAAACCTGTTGGATTATAACCATTTGATTGGTGTTGTGTGATTTTTAACTTTAATTATTTAGACAGCATTAAGAAGGCGTGAAGTGAGGGAAATGCTCTGATTTTGTTACTCTGGCTCTGTCTAACTGACACGTTGGTATAAGAACAGGATCTGTATTCAAAGCAGTGTTTTGAATGGGCATTTTCTCTCCAGCAATTCATCATTTGCCTTTGTTATTAACAAGCTCATTGGTTTATATGGTAGGGTCATGGGCTTTACACAGAAGTTTCAAAATGTTCCCCAATTTACTGAATCATCCAGAAGCTGATTAAACAAATTACATAGGATGTCGCAGGGGACATAAAATGCCTGCTCCGCTAAAGACAAGTGAATGGTGCGTGGGCTCACTCCCATATCCCAGAAAGTGCTGGAATTAGTTTCGCTCCTGAAACTCGGGGAGTGCAGTGTAGGGTCTCATTCCCTCATTCTGTGCAAATGAAAGAACACCAAGGTGAGAATGGGTTTGGAAGGTGTATGCCCAGCCACTATTTCATTTAGCACAGCTTATATTCTATGAGAAATGGAAGCCTAAAAATCCTGGCCAAGGTTTCATTGTCCACAATTTGTTATCAACTTTCATGTCACAAGAGAGCAATAACAGACAAATGTAGTCACAAGAACATTTGAATCAGTTTTAATTTTGACTCCCTGTTCCCATTTCCTGAAACTGTCTTTATAAGAGTTATTTAATGGGACAACGTTTACATCACAAAGCTGTTAAAAGAATGCAACAACTATAACATTTAATTTGCATTTGAAAAATCCATTCCTACATTTAGCTTTGTGTTGTGTATTTGGTTTCATGTCTGCAAATCTTATAATCACATTCACAATTTTTCAACACAACATATTCCTTGGCTTTTGGGGGTCCTTTTTCACATTGCAGCAGTGCAGTCTTTTTCTCATAATTCATTGGCACACAGCAGCCACATTTGTGCATGATGCGGTTGGTCAGTGCATTGTACCTGCCAAGTAAAAACCAGGGTTAGTCATTGCAAAAGAAAGGAAACTTAGAGTACATGCTAGTAGTTGCGAAACTTTTAATTTGTTAGGTTATTCTTTCATTCAAGTCATGCAAATATTTGAGAATTCATGCCTCCTAAAGTATTTCAATTTTAGCAGCATTCTCAAAGACAAACTTGTGTTTTCTGTGTTGTCACTTATTGGCATGTTGCAAATAGAAAAAAAAAAGAACAGTTGTATTCTATCTATTGTCTGAGCAAATACCGTTTAAATATAAACAAGAAAATACAGAAAATCCTGCACTTTTTTTCATTCATTCATGGGATATGGGTGACATTGGCTAGGCCAGTTTTTATTGCCCAGGTAGCTAAGAATCAATCAACATTGCTGTGAGTTTGGAGTCACATATCGGTCAGTTCATTTAAGGATTTTAAAAAAAACTATCTGATTCACCAATGTCTTTTTAGTAAAGGAAATCTGCTATTGAAACCACCTGCTGAACCCCAGTCCCCAGAAGATCACATGGTCTCTGGATTAATAATCTAACAATAATACCACTGAATCACCACTTTCCCTAAAATAAGTTGGATTGAAATGAACAGTGACTTTCCAACTAAACCAAAGAAATATGAAATCACTTTGAATCATGGCCTACTTTCCCAAGTCTTATTAACTTGTATGTACTGTAAAAAATAGTGACTGTAGATATCTTGAATTATGACGCAATGTTATATACATGAACACACAAATGGACTTCTCAGATTATGTGGCACCTTAATCAAAAAGTGTGGAATTGAAATGGGATAACTGCAGAATAATCAAATACATTGACAAATATAAATACATTGTCAGTGCAGCAAGCGTTAATGCTGCTGACTGGGGTTAAGCGACTGACTAAATATGGTGGGAACCAATTTAGAGTGTCCTCAGTTCAGGGGACTGAAAAGAAAAATGAAACAGGAGGTCAGAGGACCTCCTTCTGGGTCTGCTCCTGGGCCTAGCCAAACTGGCCATAAACAAAAAAAAAGAATTTGTGTTGCAGACGTTTCGTCCCCTGTCTAGGTGACATCCTCAGTGCTTGGGAACCTCCTGTGAAGCGCTTCTGTGATCTTTCCTCCGGCATTTGTAGTGGTTTGAATCTGCCGCTTCCGGTTGTCAGTTCCAGCTGTCCGTTGCAGTGGCCGGTATATTGGGTCCAGGTCGATGTGATTATTGATTAAATCTGTGGATGAGCCAGGGAATTCCTAGAGGCAATGGCACTCATCCACAGATTCAATCAAGAAGCACATCGATCTGGACCCAATATACCGACCACTGCAACGGACAGCTGGAACTGACAACCGGAAGCGGCAGATTCAAACCACTACAAATGCCGGAGGAAACATCACAGAAGCGCTTCACAGGAGGCTCCCAAGCACTGAGGATGTCACCTAGACAGGGGACGAAACGTCTGTAACACAAATTCCCAGCTCGGCAAACAGAACCACAACAATGAGCACCCGAGACACAAATCTCACAAACTTTGAAAAAAAAAGAAAATATAGTGAGCAACCATGCCCTCAATGGGCTTTGCATGTAAATAAATTACTAAAAAAAAAGTATTTTGCTGGTAGTGGTTAACAGATGTAAAAAAATTCACTAATTTGGGAAAACAAAATCAATAGTACTGTATATAATAAAAAAAAGAATTTAAAAAGGGGCGACAGATGGTACTGTGTGGTTGGACCTATGTGACTGTGTACATGGAGGGTTCAAGTACCACCTGTTCCAGAGACATATAATAGTAACTCTGAACAAATTGATTAAAAAATATCTGACGACTGTTTCATCTTCCACCAATGTATGCTTGTAACCACGTTGCTTTCTCTAAACTTGTTCTATCCTTGCTGTGATTGATGGTATTTTCTCAAACTCTCTTTATGAACACGCTGCATCTTTCTTCACATTTTCCTCCTTCATACTTTCACATGTTCAATGGAGTGTGCCAGGAGTAGCATCAGGCATTCCTAAAAATGACAGTTTCAACCTGGTGATGATATTAAACAGGACTTAAGTGCCCAACAACATTAAAGCAAGTGATAGAGCTAAGCAATCCCAAAACAAATGGATCAGGTCTAAGATTTGCAGTCCTGCCATATCCAGTCATGAATGGTGGTGGACATTTAAACAACTCACTGGAGGACGAGGGTCCACACATATTCCCAACCTCAATAATGGAAAAACCCAGCACATCAGCAAAAGATAAACTGAAGTATTGGCAACAACCTTTTGCCACACTTCTTCAGCCAATTGGTTAGGCCGCTGTTGGAATATTACGTGCAATTCTGGGCTCCTTCCTATCGGAAAGATGTTGTGAAACTTGAAAGGGTTCATAAAAGATTTACAAGGATGTTGCCAGGATTGGAGGATTTGAGCTATAAGGAGAGGCTGAAGAGGCTGGAGCTGTTTTCCCTGGAGCGTCGGAG
>NC_057725.1:68115781-68197027 GCF_004010195.1 Chiloscyllium plagiosum | reverse complement strand
TGGTACAATTGCAACATTTAAAGGGCACTTGGATGGGTATATGAATAGGAAAGATTTGGCGGAATATGGGCCGGGAGCTGGCAGGTAGAACTAGATTGGGTTGGGATAGCTAGTGGGCATGGATGTGTTGGACCGAAGGGTCTGTTTCCATGCTGTACATCTCTATGACTCTTTGACACTCAACATGAGGCACGTTTGAGGCACTCAGTACTGCATAAGCTATGAGCTCTGACAACATTTCATCATTAATACTGAAGACGTGCTCCAGAATCTGCCACTTCCCTTGCACAGCTACAACACTGACATCTACTTGATGATGTGGAAAATTGCCCAGGTATGTCCTGTACACAAAAAAGCATGACAAATCCAACCTGGTCAATTACTACATTATCAGTCTACTCTCAATTATCAATAAAGTGTTGGAAGGTGTAATCAATAATGCTTTCAAGCAGCACCTACTCAGCAATAACCCTGTTGGTGATTTCCAATTTGGGCCACTTCGCTCCTGCCTTATAACAGCCTTGGATAAAATATGGTCAATAGAATTGAATTCCGGAGATGAGGTGAGAATGACAGCCCTTGACATCAAGGCCATGTTTGACTGAGTGTGTCATCAAGGACCCTGAGCAAAACTGGAATCAATGGGTATCAGGAAAATCTCTCCATTGGTTTGGGTCATACCTGGCACATAATACAATGGTTGTGGTGATTCGAGGTCAATCATCTCAGCTCCAAAACTTCTCTACAGGAGTTCTTTAGGGTAGTGTCCATCTTCATCAATGATCTTCCCTCCATCATAAAGTCAGAAGTGGGAACGTTTGTGATGTTTATACAATATTCAGCACCGTTCATAACTCAGATACTGAAGCAGCCCACAACAAGACTTGGACAATATATAGGCTTAGGCTGACATTTATTGACATTAACATTCATGCCACACAAATGACCATCTCAAATAAGACATTCAATGGCATAGCCATCATTGAATTCACCACTAGCAATATCCTGAGATTATCATTGACGGAATATCAAGAGGACTAGCCAAATAAATGCAATGGTTCCAATTGCAGGTCAGAGGCTAGGAATATTGCAGTGAGTATCTAACCGCCTGATGCCTCAAAGCTTATCCACCATCTACAAGGCACAAACCAGGAATGTGTTGTATTCCCCATTTGCCTGGATGATTGCAGCTCCAACAAGCCTCAAGGAGCTCGGCAGCATTCAGGAAAAAGCAGCCGCTTGATTAGCACCACATTCACAAACATCCATTCCCTCCTCCATTGACATTCAGTAGCTGCAGTGTATACCATTTACGATGCACTGTAGAAATTCGCAAAGGCTCCTTAGACAGCACCTTCCAAACTCACAACCACTTCCATCCACAAGGATAAGGGCACCAGTTACCTGGGAACACCATCATTTGCTGGTTCCCCTCCAAGCCACTCACCATTCTGACTTGGAAATATATTGCCAATCCTTCACTATTGCTGAGGCAAAATCCTGGAATTCCCTCCCTGAGGACATTGTGGGTCTACTGCAGCACGTGGATTGCAAGAAGGCAGCTCATCATGGCCTTCTCAAGGGCAATAAATTCTGGCCCAGCCAGTGACACTTACATCCCATTAATGAATAAAAAAAAACTTATTACTTAACCCTGGATCTTCTTTCCTCCATATGCACCTAGTTGCCTTTTATATTGCAAATTGGTGGTGCATTCCCAATACAGACTGAATTACTAGATTACTTTACTTCAGAAAATATGGTTAAATATTGATAATTTAAAGATGTTGTAGTCTCGAAACTGTTGTTTAAATGTAACCATTGATAAATCCCACTTTTGATGCTCTTCATCTTTTATTCTTCTTTAGGTTTACTGCCCTTTAAGAGAAAGTGAGGGCTGCAGATGCTGGAGATCAGAGCTGAAAATGTGTTGCTGGAAAAGTGCAGCAGGTCAGGCAGCATCCAAGGAACAGGAGAATCGACGTTTCGGGCTTAAGAAGGGCCTATGCCCGAAACGTCGATTCTCCTGTTCCTTGGATGCTGCCTGACCTGCTGCGCTTTTCCAGCAACACATTTTCAGCTCGTTACTGCCCTTTAGTCAACTGCCACTTCTTCTCTCAAGCTGTCTCCAAAAACATTGTTCCTTCTTTCAACTGCTGAAGTTTGCTCCATATTTTTATACTGTACCCATTTCTGGAGAGATTTATCTGACACCTCGGTTGCACTCCACTATGTACTATAAGGTAAAGTTGCCATAGGCCTGCGGGACCATAGGACTGATCTATCCTAAGAGAGAGATGGCTGATGGTGAGGTTAATATGAGAGGCACCATGCCTTAGGGAGGGGGGTGATGTTGAGAAAGAGAGTCCTTCATGGTAACCTCAGCTGATGCTGGAGTTGAACCTATGCTGTTGGTATCACAAACCAGCTGTCCAGCTAGCTGAACTAATGAAGTTACAACTATGTTCTGTACATACCATCCATTATCTACCATATCTTGGTGAATTATTTTGTTTTCCTTTCATTTTAGGTAATTAATTGGTTTCTTACTCTGTAGAAGAATCGCACTGTCCTGCACAGCGAGCCATGGTAACGTTGTGTTCACAACCATCAAGCCTCAGAGTTTCTGTGTAGTTGACAGGTACACATTGTGCTGGGAAAAGAAATGGAAAACATCAAGGATCTTTCAATCATATCCAGTGTTTCAGTGGAGTTCATAGTAACCATGGTTTTAGAAAAGGTTTGAGGATTTAAAGCAAGACACACAAATTACTGAGTGATTAATTCTGTACTTGATACTCTCTAAGGTATAGGATTGCCCATCATTCCTTTAAGTGGATCTCACATTCTCCCTTATATTCACTACCCAATATTTAATGACATGACAGCATCCCCAAAGTCTGCCCTCTGCTGCACTGGATCCTGTGACCTCTGCACAGGACACCTGCGCATATCTAATCTCTTAGAGACAGCCTGCATTGCAAATATCAGTTGTTAATCAGGAAGCAATTTCATTTTATAACACTCTGGAATGTTTGCATCAGGAGTGGTTTGGAACTCTCTTCCACAAACGACAGTGGATGCTGGATGATTTGTTCATTAAATCTGAGTTAGATTAATTTTTATTAAGCAAATGTTTTAAGTGATGTGGGCCAAAGGCAAGTATATGGAGTTAGGCCACAAATCAGCCATGATCTCAATGAATGGCAGAACAAAGTCTCAAGGGCCTGAAAGGCCTACTTCTTTTCCTCCATACCAAACCTTGTCTATGGTCTCAAACTGTTATAAAATTGCAAGTCTACATGATTCTGTTCACTACTTTGTCCAATATTGCAACTATAGGACCTTGGTAACTAGAAATTAACACTTAAGGCCAAATTTGCGTTCATAACCACATTATTAATAACACCAAAACATCCTTGTCAGCCAAAATATGGATGTATGGCAGGCATGTTATCAGTTAATATGTACATTGTTGAAGTTCTGTTCGCCGAGCTGGGAATTTGTGTTGCAGACTTTTCGTCCCCTGTCAGGTGACATCCTCAGTGCTTGGGAGCCTCCTGTGAAGCGCTTCTGTGATCTTTCCTCCGGTATTTGTAGTGGTTTAAATCTGCCACTCCTGGTTGTCAGTTCCAGCTGTCCGTTGTAGTGGTCGGTATATTGGGTCCAGATCGATGTGTTTATTGAATGAATCTGTGGATGAATGCTATGCCTCTAGGAATTCCCTGGCTGTTCTCTGTTTGGCTTGTCCTATAATAGTGGTAGTGTGGCTAGTCCTTTGGGTTGTGGCATGTCCTCGTTCTGTTGTCTTTCCCTTCGGCATCTATTGATGAATTTGCAGGGGTATCCGTTTTTGGCGAATACATTGTATAGGTGTTCTTCCTCTTTTTGCAGTTCTGGTGTACTGCAGTGTGTTGTGGCTCTTTTGAATAGTGTCTTGATGCAACTTCTTTTGTGTGTACATTAATATGTACATTATTCTGTGATGGGAGATTTGAATCCATTTGAAATAAATGGGTGAATATTTGTATGAAACCAGTAGACTAGTTATCTGGTTCTGTTCTCAACTCTATTTTCCAGTCGAAATACCAAAATCCTTGACTCCCTTATCTATGGAAAATCTTGCTTGGCCTTAAATAAATGTAAACATTTTGCCTTCACTTTCTCCTCAACTCTGTCTGAAAAGTTAGGCCTCTTATTCTTTAACCACATTGCCAAGTTATAGTCTTCCCCACAGTGGCTTCATGGTATTCATCCTATTTGTTCCCTCAGATCTTACATATTTCATTCAGATCACCTCTCATTCTTCTCAACTCCTTTGGCTATAGGCCTACCCTATTTAAATTCTTCCTACGATAATTCCCCTCATCCCAGGAATGAGTTGAGTGAGTCATTTCTGAACTGCCTTGAAAGTAGTTGCGTCTTTTTTCAAACAAGGAGACCAAACTGCGTGCAGTTCTCTAGATGTGGTTTCACCAATGCTGCAGTAATCCATCTTTACTTCTGTATTCCATTTCTCCGGGAATAAGTGACAACATTCCATTTCCATATCACTTGTTGTACCTGCAAATTAACTTTGAGACTCATGTACTAAGCCACCCAGATCCTTCTATGCCATCAAAGTCTTGTCTCTCCATTTAAATAATATGCTGATTTCTTTTACTTCCTGTCAAAATGGATAAGTTTACGCTGACCCATGGTGTAACCCATCTGTCAAAGTTTTTTTTCCCACTGATTGAGACATGTTTGAGTAATGTTTATGCCACTGAACTAATCCAGAGGTCTAAACCCATGCTCTTGGGACACAGGTTTGAATCTCTTCACAGCAACTGCTGCAGAGAATAATCTGGAACAGAAAGCTAGCCTCAGGAAGCATCAAGTGTCATAAAAATCCATCTGGCCACTCAACTTCTTCCGGGAAGGAAATGCTTGCTCACATCCTAGGAAATTTCATTTTTTAAAAAAAACTGCCTATATCCTCTTTGCAGACTCTCCACCTCCTCTTGACAACTTACTTTCCTACATATCTTGGAGTCATCAGCAAAAGTAACTACCATAATTTCAGTCCTCTCACGTAGAGATTGCAAAAGCTGAGGATCAATACTGATCCCTGTGGTACTTCACTAGTTATATATTGGCAATCTAAGATTAACTCATTTAACTATACTTTCTGAATCTGTTAGCTAATCAATCTTTTATCTTGGCTAAAAACCTAAACTCCAGTCATTCCTGCAATACTTGTTTTTGTGTGTTGACATTACAGTCAGTTTCCACTTGTCCATGCTTGTGTTGCCTTTGGACTTAGCTTCTACAGCACTCTCTCCAAAATGACCCTCCACCTGCTTCAAGTTCTCAAATACATTGCAGCCTTTATTCTGCATCCAAACCAGAACATGCTCCAATCACCTCCTTCCCCTCATAGCTTCACTGAAGTTTGTGCACAAATATATTAATTTCAAAATTCTTACCTTTATTTCCAAATCTTTCCTTAGGCTAGCCATTATACTATTATCTCCTCCAAGCAACTCATCATTATTCAGTCCTCCACACAGACCCAGCTTCTCCTAATGTGAACCTTTCCTTACTCCAGTCCACCATTATTTAGCCTCTGCACCTTCCTCAGGAACCTTCTACTAAATTTCCCCATTTTGCCACTCTGCAGGTATCTTCCAAAACATCCCTCATTAGCCATGATTTCAGTTCCCCATCCTAACTGGTCCATCTTGTTTTGTGTGATCAGTGTTGCTGCAACTATATAAGGCATGAGTGAGGTTGCACCTGAAATATTGTATACAATTTTGGTTCCCTTACTTAGAGGGATGCAGTTGTATTGGAAGCAATTCAGATGAAGTTCAGAGGAAGATTGATTCCAGAGATGAGGATTAGATTAGATTACATTACAGCGTGGAAACAGGCCCTTCGGCCCAACAAGTCCACACCGACCCGCCGAAGCGCAACCCACCCATGCCCCTACATTTACCCCTTACCTAACACTACGGGCAATTTAGCATGGCCAATTCACCTGACCTGCACATCTTTGGAATGTGGGAGGAAACAGGAGCACCCGGAGGAAACCCACGCAGACACGGGGAGAACATGCAAACTCCATACAGTCAGTCGCCTGAGGCGGGAATTGAACCCGGGTCTCAGGCGCTGTGAGGCAGCAGTGCTAATCACTGTGCCACCGTGCCGCCTTTTATAAGATGTTTGTCTTATAAAAAAAGATTGAATAGTTTAGGCCAATACTCTTTCAAGTTTAGAAAAATGTAAAGAATCTGATTGAGATATGTAAGTTGCTAAAATATACATAGAGTGACTGTTTCCCCTTGTGGGTCAATCTAAAATGAGAGATCATAGTTTGAGGATAAAGGTAGCAGATTTAAAAGTGAGATGAGGGGAAATTACTTCTCTCCAGGGGCCATGGATCAGTGGAATTCACTATCCCAGGTTAAGGTAGAAGCCAGAACATTGAATAAATTTAAGGAGATAGACAGATTTTTAATTAATAATGGGTTGAAGGGTTATGGAGGATGGGCAGAAAAGTGAAGTTGAGCCATGAGCATATTAAGTGGCAGAACAGGCTTGAGGGGCTGAATTGCCTATTGCTCCTAGTTCTTATGCTCTTAGCACATATCTTTTTAGTGTCTATTGGAAACCATCAGGAGTATATTATATATGCAAGGAGTTGTTTTACCCAGTATTATATTGATTCAGTATATCACACTCTCAATTATGATTCAGAAGGAGCTGGGTTTCCGGCTCTTTTCTTGCCAGAGGTGCCGTTGAATGAAGGCCTAGTCTACTGTCTTAAATGCAAAAGAGATCCTGACATGCCAACCCCCTTGTCAGCATTCATTCCTCAGTGAATTGCACCCTACTAATTATTTTGGTTAATAAGGAGATCAAAGGTAAAAGGTTTATGTGAAGATCTGTAGTTCGGATTGTGGTTGGAGATGTTGTTTGGTTCGCTGAGGTGGTTGATTTTTTTTGCAAGTGTTTTCTTCCCAAACTGGGTGACTTCTTCAGTGCAGCATAGCCTCCAGTTGAAGCGCTGTTTTTGTGATCTGCCAAGAATTTATACGGTTCTGTCTGTCATGGCGGGTGGTTCTACTTATAGTTTTGTACTGTAGTGGTCTGTAGGTGGAGTCTATTTCAATACGTTTGTTTATGGAACCAGGCCTTGAGCAATTCCCAAGCTTGTCTATGTATTGCCTGCCCCAGTATCATATCATTGTCCCAGTTGAATTGGCATCCTTCATTGTCAGTTGTGTATTGACATGAAGGAGAACTGGTCGTATTATTTAATTGCAAACTGACGCTCATGTATTCTGATGGCACGTTTCCTGCCTGTTTGTCCTATGTAGTGTTTCTCACAGTTGCTGCATGATATTTTGTATATCACATTTGTTCTGCATGTTGTGGTTATGGGGTCTTTTGTCTTGGATAGGAGCTGGCAAAGTGTGACTGTTGATTTGTGTGCTGTCATTATTCCCCAAATACGTAGGAGTCTTGTAGTCAGTTCTGACATGTTTCTAATACAGAGTAAGGTGGTCAGTATGTTGAGCACACAGTGTCTTCTTGGTGTTATTTGTCATAGAGTCATAGAGATATACAGCACGGAAACAAACCCTTTGGTCCAACTCGTTCATGTCAACCAAATATCCTTACCTAATCTAGTCCCAAAGCCCTCTAAACCTTTCCTTTTTATATACCCATTCAGATGCTTTTTAAATGCTGTAATTATACCAGCAACCCTTTATCTAGCAGCTCATTCCATATACGCACCACCCTCTACATGAGACAGTTGCCCCTTAGGTCCCTTTTAAATCTTTCCCCTCTCACCCTAAACATATGCCCTCTAGACATCAGCGCATGAGGCTGTTAGGGTACCCATTATTAGCGAAGACTTGGTATAGGTGTTCCTCTTTTTCTGTGGAGCTCTGGGGTGTTGCAGTGTGTTATAACTTGTTTAAGCAGTGACTTGACCCAGCTTTGTTTGTGAATGTTGAAGTAGTGGTTAGTGTTGTAGTTAAGAATTTGGTCTGTAGGTATAGCCTTCATGGCTGAAGCAGTAATGCAAAGCAGAAAGCACAGCCCTCCACCAGATCCATGCCAAACTATGGATTAGATGCGTGGATGATAACTTCATTATCTTTAAACGGTCCAAATTAGAAAGGACACACCACCTTATTAAGAGATTATTCGCCAGGGTCATGTTCACCGTAGAGAACTAAACCAACTCCCATTCTTAGACATACTGGTGGAATGAATGAACAACGATGGATTCTGTACTTTCTGAGTGTACAGAAAGGCTACACATACATGACCAGATTCTTAACTACAACGGTAACCATCCCAACATTTCCAAACAGACCTGTGTCAAGACTGTTTAAACGAGCTGTAACACATTGCAACACATCAGAGCTCCACCAAAAACACCATACAAAGTCTTTGCTAATAAACTTATTGCTTCATATGCCAATGCCTAGCACACAAACAACACCAAGAGACACTGTACACCCAACTTACTGACCACCCTACTCTATATTAGAAACATGTCAGAACTGATCACAAGACTCCTATGTCCTTGGGGAATAATAACAGCACACAAACCAACAGCCACACTTTGCCAGCTACTTCCAAGACAAAAGACCCCATAACCACAACATGCAGAATGAATGTGATATACAAAATATCATGTAGCAATTGTGGGAAACACTACATAGCACAAACAGGCAGGAAACGTGCCATCAGAATACATGAGCGTCAGTTTTCAGCGAAACGACATGTGTTCACCCTCATGTCAATACAATTTGACAGTGAAGGCCATCAATTTTACTGGAACAATGTTACAACATTGGGAAAGGCAAAACAAAGACAAGCTCAGGAATTCCTGGAGGTCTGGTATTCTTGCACTGGTACCATAAACAAACATGTTGAAATAGACCCCATCTCCAGACCACTACAGTGCAAAACCAGAAGTAGAACCACCCATCATGATAGACAGAACCTTTTAAATTCTGAGTGGATCGCAACAACAGAGCTTCACCCAGAGGCTACACAGCACTGAAGATGTCACCCAATTGGGGGCTGAAACATTTGCAAAAAGAAATCAACTGGCTCGCAACTTGACCGACAACTTCACATCAAAGGTTACGAGGACAAGGCAGGAAAAGTGTTGAGAAACATATCAACCATGAATGAATGGCAGAGAAGACTTGATGGGCCGAATGATCTCATTCTGTTCCTATATCTTGTGGTCTTATGGTCTATTTGGTTATTTATTTCATTGCTCATTCAAGATTTTGCAATACTTCACAATAAGCTTAGGCTGACCTGAAGTTGTGGAATGTGTTAGTATAAATGTAGCTTAAGAGGGAACTCACTTTTATTTATCCCAATTCCTATTGATCTTTTCTTCACCATGTTAGAAGTCAGAGCAGGAATGCACCTTTTAAAATAAGCATAGGTGGTGTACCAACTCAACTCCACCTCCCTTATATCCTTTCATTCCCTTAACACCAATAACCTATCAGTCTCTCTCAAATCTACACAACTACTGAGCTGTTCAGAGTATTACAAAAATTCAAAATCCTTCAAGGGAAGATGTTTCTCAATTCCATCCTAAATGTCTGAACCTTCCTTCTGAGACTGTGACTTTGGGTTTTAGACACCCAGCTAGGAATATACCTAACACCTCCTCCATTTAGGACTTTTAAGTATTTCAAAGGTTCAATGATACCATTTCTCATTCTTCTGAATTACAGGAAATATAGGCCTAGTTTTTTTTTGAACGGGCTAGATTTTTTCACATGCCCTCAAAGAGGTAGTATGCAGTGTCCACCAGCACCCTTCAGGCATTCAGAGAGAGATGGGCGACCACAGCCTGGTGTGCATTCTTTCTTTCTCCAATACCATTCTGGATCTAAGCCTTTTCTAAATCCTTACCATTCCTTTTTTTATTGCTTGTAATTTGCCCGGTGGGCTGCGCTTGCTAATGGTTGCTTGTTCAGTTGTTTACATGATTGATTTGACAGTAGGCTTACAAAAAGAAAGGAGCTGAGTTTTACCTGAGAATGGGAATTTGCTTCTGAAAAGGGAGATGGTTCAGAAGTGAAGTGGAGCAACTGGTATTGCACTGAGCAATAGTTCAATATGAAAAGCTTGAGGGGTTATAATTTTCATCCAAGTTTTGCTGAAAGGACCCTATTTTAAATACAGGCTTAAGATCAGAAAGCTCAAAGCTTAAAAAAAACTAAACCAAAATCAACTCCACCCAGTAGAGACACTGATTACTTTATCTTTAGCTCCAAGTGAAGTACAGAGAGAATGACATCCACCGGCTTGAAATAATCAAAGGGATGACAGATTCCCTAGGTTCCCTCCCTCTCTCCCTAGCTCTGTCTCACTTTTGCTGGGCTGTATTACCCTTAATGGGCTTTGCATGTAAATCAGTCAGAAGACTTACTGGTGGTGCTTAATAAAACAAGAAAACCATTGGTGATTTGGTAATGGAGGAAAAAAACTTCAGTGTGTGTGTGTAAGAGCACTTCTGGTTGTACAAAAAAGTACAGAGCCCAGTTGGAAGATAGTTCACACATTATATAATATTCAAGATCAGGAGTTCCCATTGTTCTGCAAAACCAGCTGGAGGAAGGGAGGGAGAATTCCAATGGCTCAGTGGTTAGCACTAATGCCTCACAGCACCAGGGACCCAGGTTCAATTCCAGCCTGTGGCGACTGTCCGTGTGGAGTTTGCACATTCTTACCGTGTTTGCATGGGTTTCCTCCGGGTGCTCCGGTTCTTCTCCCACTCTACAAAGATGTGTAGGTTAGGTGAATTGGCCATGCTTAATTGCCTGCAGTGTTCAGGGATGTGTAGCTTAGGTGCATTAGTCAGGGTGAATGTAGTCTATTAGGTAAGGGGAATAGGTCTGAATGGATTACTCTTTGGAGGGTCGGTGTGGACTTGTTGGGCCAAATGGCCTGTTTCCACACTATTGGGATTCTATGAAACAATACACATTCAGCAAAGCTTTCTGTCCAGGTGCAAAACGAGGCAATTTCTGTTTGTTTTCACCATCTGAGGAGAGTAGTCAAAAAACAGTATAACTAGAGCAACCTCAGAAATGAAAGGGTTAACAGTGGAAGAAACACAGAGATAGATAGCTATGAAATGGGGATACCAGAGCAGCTCCCTTTCTCTTTCTCCATCCAGGAGCAAAGGAAATCGTATCTGCTCAGGAACAGGGACAGACCCGGGAACACTGACCAGAGGAGACAGGACACAGTCATCCAGTGGCTGCAGAACCCCCATACCATGTGGAAATTTGCCCCACATCTCTTGACCACAACTTAAGTAATTGTTGGGAGTTTGTCATTAGTCATAAACACCTTTAGTATCGGTTGTGCCATATTCACTGTGTGTGTTAACCGTACTCTCATTAATCACAAATCTGAAACCATTGTTGATTACATTATTGACACTCTTCAGGGTAGCTCAGAAAGATCAGAATTGGAAACACTGTACAAATTGTAAATCTTGGAATGTCTTCCTGTCTGTCTCAGTGGAGAAAGTGAGGTCTGCAGATGCTGGAGATCAAAGTTGAAACTTTATTGCTGGAACAGCACAGCAGGTCAGGCAGCATCCAGGGAACAGGAGATTCTCCTGTTCCCTGGATGCTGCCTGACCTGCTGTGCTGTTCCAGCAATAAAGTTTCAACTGTCTGTCTCAGTGCCCTGTATTAAACAGGTAGATCCTCCTTTAAGTGAGAGACCAAAGCTATACAGTCCTCCAGGTGTGACCTCAATAAGGCGCAATACAAAAGGCCAACTTCCTTGGAGCAATCCCTGTGTAATACAAGTTATAGCATTCCATTTGCTTTTATATTGCTTTCAGTCTTTCTATGTTAACTTTCTGTAATACAAGTACAAGGCTACCCACATCCTTCTGAATAGTAAAGAATGTATTTTCAGGCTTGAGGTATATGGGGGGAGCACCAAACTCATGTCTTGGCAGTGTTCTTCCCTGATGCATTCTTCAACAATCTGTCCACTTCCTTAACAACAATTTTCAGATATACAGTACTTTACTAAGAAGGAAAACCTCGATCACATCACTGTGAATCTGATAGGTGTGAGTTAATGCTATGGATTGACATTATGAATTACTGCTGTATGCAGTCCACCATTAAGCACCTGACAATTAGATATAGTACGGTCAATGTCAGCATGATGGAATATTATTCCCTGCGGGACACATAATATTGAAAACACCTTATAAAAGTTTACATAAAATTAGTATTTTTGAAGCCAAGTTCTTATTGCAATGGGGTAAATTATCAAAGTACCTACATTTTCCTTGCTCACAGCTGTATATCTTGCAGCATCCACTTAAATCTAGACCGACAACTTTCTGAAATTAAAAATAAACATGTTTTAGCTCCAATGTAATCAACATATTGTCTGAAGTAACACTGAGCTTTAAAAGTAAGAATTAAAACTGTTGTTTAAATAGAGGATAAAGTTCAGCTTTGCAACATTTCTTTGAACAGCATCTTGCTATGTTGATAGGAACAAACGCTAGGATATTGAGTGGTCAAATGTTCGTTAGTGTGAAACTTTCTTTTTCAAATAAATTATTGCTTCTGCTGGTAGCTGCTATCACCGCCAGGGGTAAGTTTTAGATCTTTGTCGTCTGATCATTGGAATGACCTACTTCACTCACCACCCTGACTTGAAATACATTGCCATTTCGTCAGTGTTGTTGGGCAAAAGTCCTGGAATTCCCTCCCTAAGGGCATTGTGGGTTAATGTACAGCACGTGCTTCTCTAGGGAAAATAGGGATGGGCAATAACTGTTGGCCTGCCAGCAATACCCACAGAGCGTGAAAGAACAATAAAATAAAACATTCTGAGATATGAATTGTTTTATTAAAGAATTTAAGCCATATTTTTTAATGATGCACATTTTTTACATTGCTGTACATGATCCATATGTGTAATGAGTAACTTGAATTAACATTATAAAGATTAGATTAGTGCACACCTTTGAGCGACCTTAAAGTGTTAACTTGAAAGCAAAACAGGTACAAATTGAAAGCCCTGGCTGGTGAGTCATACAGAGTAGAAGAGCCATCAAATCTGTACAGACCTATCTTTACTAGTCAAACCTTTCCACCACTTGGCCCATAGCCTTGAATATTTTGATAATTCAACTGTTCATCCAAGTACTTTTTAAAGGTTATGTGGTTACCCATTCCAACTACCCTCCCAAGCAGAGCATTCCAGACCTCCAATGCCTTTGGATAAAAGAAGTTTTCCTCAATTTCCCTCTAAACCTCATGCCTTTCACTTTAAAATTATACCCCATGTGACTGACCGTTTCACTAAGGGGAACAGCTGCTTTCTACCCACTCTGTCCATGCCCCTTGTAACTTTATACAACTTAATCAGGAACCTCTCTGATCTTTCTCTGTTCAAAATAAACCAACTCGAGCTTATCCAGCTTGTCTTCATAGCTGAAATGCTCAATCTCTTGGGAATCTCCTTTGCTCCCCCTCCAGTGCGATCACAGCCTTCCTATGGTGTGGTCACACAGCACTCCAGCCTCAGCATGTGTCCCAAATGCTTTCTTAACTACTCAACTAATCTGTCCTGCCATTTCAGGGATCTGAGGACAAGCAAGACATTCTGATAAAAAGTTATTGGACTCAAACCGTGAAACTCTGTTTCTCTTTGCAAATGCTGCCAGACCTGCTGTATTGCTATGTTTGTTCCAATGTCTTTTCCTTGAATCTGCTTGTTTGACACCATTTAGTGGGGCTGTGCCTAGAAGCCATACTCACAACTGCCTGTCATTTTCTCCAGTATCACCTCATTGCTGCTGGGCCTTGCTGAAGCAGATGCCGGGTCAGAATACTCCCTCCAAAACAAACACAGAGAATGCTGGAGAAACTCAGCAGGTCTGGCAGTATCTGAGGAGACACAAACAGATCTAATGTTTCATGTTCAGTGAACCTTCTTCAAAACTGAAAGAGGGTTGGAAAAGGTTTTTCTTTTATATATACTTTTGACAGATAGAGGAGGGGTGAAGGAACAGTTGGTGTAGAAGCGCAGTGCAAAAACAAAGGGTTTGATATCAAGATATAAAATGTGTGTAAACTAAAGTGTGAAAGGGAAAAAATGGATGCGCTCTTCTGTGAACAAAGTAAAGAAGACAGGCTGTGGTGGTTGAGGACAAAAGATTGTAAGAAAAATGGAGAACAGACATAATGCGGCCAGGCTGTGAATTTGTGGGATTCAATATTGAGACTTTGAGGCTGTAAAGGGAGTTGTTGTTCCTCAAGCTTGAGTTGTGCTTCATTGGAACATTGCAGCAGAAATGTGAGCATGAGAGCAAGTGTGGTTTAATGAAATGGCTTGCAACTGGGAGGTCAGGATTATTCCTACGGTCTGAGTGGAGCTGTTCTGCAAAGCAGTCACCCAGTCTGCATTTGGTCTTGCCAACGCAAAGGAGACAATATTGTGGATTATATTTGCTTTTCCACCCATATTAGTTCTGAAGAAGAGTCATCCAACCTGTACCTGAGTATCTATAATCGAGAGTGTGGTGCTAGAAAAGCACAGCAGGTCAGGCAACACCTGAGGAGCAGAAGAATCAACGTTTCAGGCACATGCCTGAAACATCGATTCTCCTGTTCCTCAGGTGTTGCCTGACCTTCTGTGCCTTTCTAGCACCATACTCTTGATTCTGATCTCCAGCATCTGCAGTCCTCACTTTCTCCTGAGTATCTATAAAGTTATTATTGAGGGGTAAAAGGGTTTATAGTTTATTTCTAATCATTTAAACATAGTTAAAATAGTTGTAAAGTGTACAATTTTTGTTTTTCCTTTTGTGTATAATACATTTTGATGTTCTTTTGAATATTCTTGTGAATAAATTCAGTAATTGATCACTGTAATAAACAAACAGCAAAAATTGTCCCTCATGTTTCACTTTGGGATTTGACTTCTCCTGTATTACCATCAACTGGGAACATACTTAGTACTCACTGACTTAGTATTTTCTGAAGCTGTCATATGAGGCCTATGTCATAGAACATAGAAATTGGCCATTCAGCCCATCAAGTTTGCTCCACCAATCAATTCGATGAGCATGGGCTGATCATCTTCCTCAATGCTGATTGTGCAAATTATCACCATATCTCTTGATGTCATTAATATCTAGGAATCTGTCAATCTCTGATTTGAACTTGCTCAACGATTGAGCTTCCACAGCCCTTTGGGACAGGAAATTTCAGAGTATACAAATTCCCCTTATCTCAACGTTAAATGACCTGCCTGTTAACCTGTGAATATACCTCCTGGTTCAAGAGTCACCAAGCAGGAGAAACAACCCAGTCTATATTCACCTTGTAAGAATTTTCTATGTTTCAATGAGATCATTTCTCACTCTTCCAAACCTAGTTTCTTCAATCTCTCAAAAGAGAGAGGGAGATAAGAACAAAGATAAAATGGAGTGGGAGATAGAGGCATGGGGAGAAAGGTAGTAGCAGAGTTATGTACCAGCACAAGTTGTAGTCCTTCTCATTTCTTAATCAACCAGAGATCAATCTGAGATCACTGTGGAGTATAAAATGACACGGCAAGGATAGGAACTTGCCAGAAAACAAGAGCACAAGGCTCTCTGCATGAAGAACATCAAAACAAGCAGTCTGCAGTTAGGCAAGTTATTTATAACTGAGGGTTAGAGCAAAACTCTTTAGCCTTGCCATTGTTAGTTAAGAATATTGGTGAACAACAAGGACCTAACAAGACAGGAGGCCTAATGATCATCCCCATTTATAGCCATAGGGGAATGCTGAGAGCCAATGTTGAAATGCTTGCCAATTACTACAACCACAAGTGCCATTTGGTAGTCAAACCAAATTGGCTTACTGAGCGTGAAAATAAGATAGCTAAATAAATTGGAAACTACAAAGAGTGTGGCACATGGTTGCAGTGTTCAAGACTTGAAATTAGAACTCTTCCCTCTAATAGTCAAACTGTTGTCTGACACTGGTATTTCCTCAATCATGTGGAAAGTTGGCTCAGGATGTTCTAGACATAAAGAGAAAAACTTAACCCATTCACCTATCTGGATATCAGCCTCACAAACATCAGTCAAGTGTTGAAGGAAGTCATTGATAATAATCATTGATAATAATTAAATGGCACCCACTAACCAGCAACCTACTTTTCACGGCAATTTTTGTTCTCCAAAATCATTTAATGAGAGACTATATCACAAATTTGACCTAAATCTGGACACAACAGTAAATACTAGAGAACAAGTCAATTGCAGCTACAGTCAATATGAACACAGTATTGGACAAGATACCCTCAGGATCCTTTTAAAACCCAGGTCAATGGGAATCAAAGAGCAAAACTTTGAGCCCAGAGCAACATCTAAGGCAAAGGAAGATGATTGTTGTCATTGAGTTATAGTGTAGTACAGCATGGAAACAGGCCCTTTGGCCCAAACTGGTCCATGCTGACCATGGTGCCCACTCAGTTGGTTATAATTATCTATCTTTGGTCCATATCCCTCTGAACCTTTCCCATCCATGTACCTATCCAAATGTTTTTTTAAAATGTTGCTATTGTACCTGCCTCAACCACTTTCTTTGGCAGCCCATTCTATATAATGCACCACTTTCTGGATGAAGGCATTGCCCCTCAGGTCCTTCTTAAGTCTTTCCCCTCTCACCTTAAATTTATGCCCTCTAGTTTTCAATTCCCTATCCATGGGAAAAAGACTGTACGCAGTCATCCTATCAATGTCCCTCATGTTTTATACACCTCAATAGGGTCAGCCCTCAGTCTCCAACCCCTCAAAGTCCTGTCCTGGCCAACCTTTCCCTGTAACTCAGACCTACTAGTCCTGGCAACATCCTCATAAATCTTCTTTGCACTCTTTCCACTTTAACTATGTCTTTCCTATAACAAGGTGACTAAAACTGTACACAATACTCGAAGTGCAACCTCACGAATAACTTCTACAACTATAACATAACGGTCCAACTCCTATACTCAATGCATCGACCGTTGAAGGCCAGCATGCTAAAAGCCTTCTTCACCACCCCTGTCTACCTGTGACACCACTTTCGAAGAACTATGTATTTGTACTCTTAGGTCCCTCTGTTCCACAACACTCCTCAGGACCTTATCAATTACTGTATAAGTCTTAGTCTGCTTTGACTTTCTAAAGTGCAACACCTCACACGTATCTGTATTGAATTGTATTTGCCAATCCTCAGCACCTTCCCCATCTGATCAAGATCTCTCTGCAATTTTTGATAACCTTCCTCACTATCAACGATATCTCCCAATTTTGTATCATCCACAAACTTACTAATCATGCCTTGTACATTCACATCCAGATCATTTATGTAAATAACAAATAACAAATCTGCCAGTACCAGCCCCTGTGGCACACCACTTGTCATGGGCCTCTAGTCTGAGAAATAACCTTCAATCATCACCCTCTGCTTCCTAAAATTGAGCTAATTTTGAATCCAATTAGCTAGCTCTCCCCAGATTCCATGCGACCTAATTTTCATGACTAGCCTGGCGTGTGGGACCTTGTCAAAGGTCTTACCAAAGTCCAGGCTGACAGCATCCACTGCCCTACCCTCATATATTCTCTTGGTTACTTCTTTGAAAAACCCAAAAAGATTTGTCAGACATGACTTCCCACGCACAAATCCATGCTGACTATCCCTAAGCAGAATTTGACTATCCAAATCGTGGTTGATCCTGTCCCTCAATATCTTCTCCAATAACTTGCCTACACTGATGTCAGGCTCATTGGCCTGTAGCTCCCTGGCTTGTCTTTGCTATCCTTTCTTAAACAATGGAACAACATTAGCCACCCTCTGGTCTTCCAGAACTTCACCTGTGGCTAAAGATGAAACAAAAATCTCTGCAAAGGGTCGCTGTAATTTCTTCCGTAGCCTCCCACAATGTCTGAGAATGGACTTGATCAGGCCTAGGGAATTTATCTACTTTAAGGCTGCAAATGCCTCCTCTCTGGTAATATGTATGCAGTCCAAATCATTCCCACTTGTTTCCGTTATTTCCTTTGCATCCACGATTCTCTCTAGTAAAATCTGAGGAGGAATATTCATTAAAAATCCCCCCCATCTCCTGGGGCTCCACTCACAGATGGTCATGCTGATCTTTAAGGAGCGAAAGTGAGGACTGCAGATGCTGGAGATTAGAGTTGAGAATGTGGTGCTGGAAAAGAATAGCAGGTCAGGCAGTATCCAATAAGCAGGAACATCGATGTTTTGGGCAAAAGCCCAAATTCCTGATGAAGGGCTTTTGCCCAAAACATTGATTTTTCTGCTCCTCGGATGCTGCCTGACTTGCTGTGCTTTTCCAGCACCACACTCTCTGATCTTTAAAGGGACCTATTCTGTCCCTGGCCACCCTTTTTGCTATAGAATCTCTTGACATTATCTTTAAACTTATCTGCTCAATCCATCTCATACCCTCTTTTTGCTCTTCTGATTTCTCTCTTAAGTGTGCTCTTATAACTTTTATAGTCATACAGAGATTCACTTGAGCCCAATAGCTTAAACTCAACGTATGCCATCTTATTTTTCCTGACCAGAGCCTCAACATCCCTCATCAGCCAGGGATCCCTAAACCTGCCAGCTTTTTCCTTCACCCTAACAGGGACATTAGAGGTCTCGATGCAACAAATACATACAACCCATAGATTAACTGCTGTATTCAGGAACAAGTCACCAAGGATTTGAAATGTCATGAAAATGACATTCTGTTTTGTAAGCAACTTTTCATCTCTGCAAATCAGTGAATTCAACCATTAGAAATATTCTCTTTCACAAATGCTGTTTAAAGTATTTCACATCAACATCAAAGTACCACATATAAAATGAAACATAGCAATTCCAGAAGAAATTATGTTAAAAAACGACTACAAGGGCAGATTCCATGGCAACTAAAACTTACCAAATTTGAAATATATGAACGGTTTAATTGAAAATAAAGTACTTACACAATTGTGCTCTGGTGGGGGCTCATCAGGGCAAGTGTGTCTTACAGTTTCATTCAAGAGAATTAACTCATTGTCTTGGTAAAGGCACGTTAATATTGTTTTCACACAGTTGTCCTTCTTCAATTCGAGAGATTCTCCAACCTGGAGAAATAGTTAAAGATTACATCTTTTATGGCCTGTATAGAATATTCAGATAAATTAATATTAGCTGCAGGAAATTGCATTTACCTTAATATTAACTCCATTCATTGTACAACTCAATGCTGTAAAAACAAACAAGGTTAAAATTTTACTCTTTATAGTAAGTTGCTGAAGACATCAGGTTGGAGCTTTAAGAGATCTAAACAAAGCCTGAAAAATATGTCAAATACTACAAGAGCAAAATGTTTTGCTCTGATGCTTGTTCTACACTTTCTACATTGATTGTTACAGAATTCTAAGCTGTATGGTGAATACAAGTAAGCCATCTGCACAGGCTACTGAGGAAAGAACTTCACTCAATGTGCAAAGCATAAATTGATCTGCAAATTTATTCCTTGGGTATAAAGCTGCCATTTACAGTATTCTTGAATATTTGCTTGCCTTATCAATTTCTAAATAGATCTTGTATCTGAAATCAGTAGGGTCCAGATGAATGGCAACCTTCAGAATCCTGGGAACGCTTTATAAACTCATGAGCTGCTTGAAAAGATATGCTGAAATCTTAATTGCTCTCTGGATAAATTGATGTTGATTCAACAATATTTTGTGTCTACATTGCACAAGTTGATATTGACAAGTTTATTGATTCCCAATTAAGTTTTGGCAGATTGAATTTTCAGTTGGAGGGGAACGTATGTCTATGTTCTTTCAGTGACCTATGTTATGGACCAGGCTAGACCCTCTCAAACATTTCAAGAAAGTAGCCCTGACCGTAACTTTGCTAGTTGTTATAAGTAGGTGTACAGTGGGTATTCCAGGAGAGATGCAGCTGGTCAAACCTCTTACTTTTAGACAAAGCAGAATTTATTTGCAAAATTACCAAATGAAACACAAACAAAAGAGAACACAATACAGAATAACTTAACCTATCCAAAATCCCAACAGATATCCCAACTGATTGATGCTGTTCCCAATACTTGCAACACAAAAGGCAAAATCAAACACCGGGTCTCACAGGAGAGAGGTCAAAGAGGGAGGGTCAGCATGGACCCTGCTTCTTTGGGTCCAGCAGCTTCAAAACTGCTTGACTGCTTTTAGTGAATGGCCAGACTGCCAAAAAAATCAAACCAGAAAAAACTGAGTTGGGAGAACTGGCCACTCCTCTTTCATTGTTCAAGAGCTTTTTTAAAACATAAAATATTTTTGCCTGAGGCAGTTTCTGTTAGCTATAATCAAATTGGCTCTAAAACCCTTCAACTGCAGACTTTTCTGAAACCGTGTTTTCAGACCTTCTGAACAAAAAGCCAAGCACAGTTTAACCTTGTTAAAGGAGCAGCAGCATCACACATACAAGAGGTAGTCACCATTCATCTGAGATCTTCTGCATATTTTTAATGACCTTGTGCCAGAGGACCATCTAATGCATCTTTTTCTTATCTTCATACTCTGTTTCCTCTGAGGAGTGAGGGAATAAACAGCAAACCATTGTCCTTTAGAAAGTCAATGGATTTCTCAGGCACTGAAATACACCACCCACACTCCCCCAATCCAGCCAGGACTAGTTCCTTCACTGTTGAGCTGGAAGAAACTGTGGGAGGGTGTAAAGGTTATAACCACGTGTAAAACGCTTGTCATATGTTGTGACATACTGTGAACTACAAAGGTGATTTTTCACTCACAGTTCAACACTGTGTGCACCTTGGCAGTTAACCCAAGGAAGAGGAGGCCTAGTGGCACACTGGGCAGTGTCGCTACCCTGAGTCAGAAGCCGTGCGTCCAAGTCTCACTCCAGAATTTGATGATCGAGGAAGTGTTCAAAACACAACCAAATGGATTTACTATCAACTTGAAAATATCTCGGACATATGACAATATTAAGCAATAAGAGCAGGAGAGGTTCCTAATCATTGTGTCTGGGAAAGCTATAGCATGTTTACTACAAGTATTCATTTTTCTAAAAAAAAAATACCCATTTTTCTAATCAACCTGTTCAGCGATGTCATTACAGGACCTTAGAAACCAGGCCTCCCACTCCATAGATAGGGACACTACCACTGTGCCACAAGAGGACCCTGGCATAGGCATCATAGCTGTGGACTGCAACATCCTTGTAAAAGTGTATGTTGCCACAACAACGTAACTGGTTGGCTGGTATCACTGACAAAAAATGCAGCAATGCCCATATCCTGTGAATTAATTCAAAATCAGCACGGAGTTCAATTGGCATTTGAACAGGGGTTGGTTGGCTGACCCATGGTGACAGAGGTAAAACATGGCCTTTGGTCAGAGAACTCTTGAAGAAATCAATGGCTACGTGGCTGGAGATTATTGACCAAAAAGACTGAAGCCTCATAAAACCTTGGTCACGGCATTGGTGCTCAGAAATTTTACAGACAACGTTTATAATGAACTCAATGCTGCAATGCCATGTTTCCAGTTTGGAGAGAAGCTGTCCAGCTGATTTGTAGTTCAGAAGATTCCTCAGGGGAATCAGGGGAATCTCAGAAGTTTTAGAGTACGGGGTATAGTTCAGTGGTAGAACATTTGACTGCAGACTAAGGTGTTCCCCAATTCAAATCTAGGTGCCCCCTTTATACAGGCATCTTGACTGAATATGAGCTATGTCTCAAATGTGCTTCAACTTGATTGGGTACACAACTTGAGGTTGGCTCAGTGGTTAGTGCTGCTGCCTCACAGCTCATGGGAGCCAGGTTCAACTCTACTCTCAGGTGATTGTCTGTGTGGAGTTTGCTTGTTCTCTCCATGTCTTTGTGGTTACCACAGTCCATTTTTTTTTTTTACATTTTTACATTACAGTGTGGAAACAGGCCCTTCGGCCCAACAAGTCCACACCGACCCGCCGAAGCGCAACTCACCCATACCCCTACAATTACCCCTTACCTAACACTATGGGCAATTTAGCATGGCCAATTCACCTGACCTGCACATCTTTGGACTGTGGGAGGAAACCGGAGCACCCGGAGGAAACCCACACAGACACGGGGAGAACGAGCAAACTCCACACAGTCAGTCACCTGAGGCAGGAATTGAACCCGGGTCTCCGGTGCTGTGAGGCAGCAGTGCTAACCGCTGTGCCACTGTGCCGCCCACAAAGTTGTATTGGTTAGGCAGATTGGCCATGTTAAATTGCCCAGAGTGTGCAGGCCAGGTGGATTAACCATGGTCCAAATAGCCTGCTTCTACACTATAGGGTTTCTATGATTCTTTTCCCTAGCTTATCAAACTTGTTTGCTTTGTGATGATAAAAATCGCAGGGTGAGTACTAAACAATAATTTCAGGCAGAAAGGCTGTCAGACAAATTCTAAAAATAAGTAACATTGACTTTCTGTAATGCTACAGAATTGCTAGGTTGTGCTTTATGAAGAAATTTACAATTTACTTCTGCTGGAAATTAAATTCTGTTGAATGTCGTAAACAGCCAGTCACAAGCAGGCAAAAGATCAACAGATTTCAAAACTTAACTTCACATAGGCCTAGGTTGACCAGTTCATGAGTAAATGTATTATGTTTGTTTGTATGTCTTGGATAGTTGCAGAGTAATTCAATTACACACAAAATTGCATTTCATGTGCAAGGGTCATTGGACTGTCTTCTGGAGTTAGAAGAGACCTGGAAAGAGAGGTGGATTGCACCTGAATTGGAAGGGGACTGATGTACTGGCAAGGGGATTTGCTAGAGTTGCTTGGGAGGATTTACATTTGTAGGGAGGGTGGGTGGGGGTGGTTGGGAGCCAGGGATATAGTGAGGAAAGAGATCAGTCTGAGACTGGTACAGTTGGTAAAAATAGCAAGTCAAACAATTGGGGCAGGCACAGAAAATGTGGAGAACAAGGTAGGACTGATAATTCCAACTGCATTTATTTCAATGCAAGAGGCCTAACAGGTAAGGGCATCGTTGGGAACATGGGACTGGACCATCATAGAAATTACTCAGGGATGGACAGGAGTGGCAGCTTAATGTGCCAGGGTATAGATGCTATGGGGAGGATAGATAGGTGGGGCAAGAAAGAGGAGGAGTGGCATTTTTGATTAGGAATGACATTACAGCTGTACTGAGGGAGGATATTCCTGGGAATGCATCCAAAGAAGTTTTTCAAGTGGAATTGGGAAATAAGAAAGGGATGATCACCTTATTAGGACTGTACTATAGACTCCCCAATAGTTAGTGGGAAATTGAGAAACACATTTCTAAGGAGATCTCAGTTATCTGTAAGAATAATAGGGTAGTTATGGTAGGCGATTTTAACTTGCCAAACACAGACTTGGACTACTGTTGTATTAAAGGCTTGGATAGAAAGGCATTTGTTTGGTGTGTACAAGAAAATTTTCTGTTTCAGTATATGAATGTACTAACTAGAGAAGGTGCAAAATTTGACCTACTCTTGGGAAATACGGTAGGGCAGGTGACTGAGGTGTCAGTGAGGAGCACTTTGGGGCCAGTGGCCATAATTATATTCATTTTCAAATAGTGGTGGAAAAGGATAGACTGGATTTAAAAGTTAAATTTCTAAATTGGAGGAAGGCCAATTTTGATGGTATTAGGCAAGAAAAGTGGAGTCGCAAGTAGATGCTATAGTGAAGAAGGCGTTTAGTATGCTTTTCTTTATTAATCAGAACATTAAATATTGGAGTTAGGAGGTCATGTTGCGGCTGTACAGGACATTGGTTAGGCCACGTTTGGAATATTGTGTACAATTGTGGTCTCCCTCCTATAGGAAGGATATTGTGAAACTTGAAAGGATTCAGAAAATAATTACAAGGATGTTGCCTGGATTGGAGGCCTTGAGCTATAAGGAGAGGCTGAATAGACTGGGGCTGTTTTCCCTGGAGTGTTAGAGGCTGAAGGGTGATATTTTAGAGTTTTATAAAATTATAAGGGGCATGAATAGGGTAAATAGATTAAGTCTATTTCCTGGGATGGGGGAGTCCAGAACTAGAGTGCATAGGTTTAACTTAGAGAGGAGAGATTTAAAAGGGACAGAAGGAGCAACTTTTTTAAGCTGAGGGTGGTGCGTGTGTGGAATTAGCTGCCAGAGGAAGTGATGGAGGCTGGTACTATTATAGCATTTAAAAGACATCTGGATGGATATATGAATAGGAAGGGTTTAAATGTATATTGGCCAAGTGTTAGCAAATGGGATTAGATTACTTGAGGATATCTGGTTGGCATGGGTGAGTTGAATAGAAGGGTCTGTTTCCCTCCTGTACATCTCTATGACTTTATGTGCAAGGGTCGAAGATCCAAAGATCAAGAGAATTGGCTCCAATTCTATCCTTCACTATCTGACTTTCTAAAATATAACTTGGCAGCAAAGAATAGTTGCAGAAAGGTTGAAAACTAAGTTCACCTTTTTTCACCCAGTAAAGTGCAACCCAAATGGCCATTGTGGCAAACAGAAAAAAAAAGTTCAAATTGTTATGGTGTTTGTTATTAATATGTCTCGAGATAGATGTTAAATATTAAGAAGTTGGGGGGAGGGGTGCGGTAGAGCAGATAGAATGGAAAGGTAATTGACAGGTCAGGAGGGCAGTGTCAGATTGGAGGACTGGGGTAATGTGGGTAGAGGGGAAATAAGGAAACTGTTGAAATCGCATTGATCCCGTGTGGTTGCACGTCCCAAGATGGAATACGAAGCGTTCTTCCTCCAGGCGTTGGTGGTAACGGTTGGTGGTGGAGGAGGCCCAGGACCTGCATGTCCTTGATGGAGTGGGAGGGGGAGTTGAAATGTTCAGCCAGAGGGTGGTGGAGTTGGTTGGTGTGCGTGTCCCAGAGACGTTCTCTGAAATGATCCGCAAGAAGGTGTCATGTTTCCCTGATGTCGAGGAGACCACATCGGGTGCAATGGATACAGTAGATGACATTGGTGGAGGTACAGGTAAATTTCTGTCAGATGTGGAAGGATCCTTTGGGACCTTGGACAGAGGTGAGTGGTGTGAAAGGATCCTTTGGGGCATTGGACTGTGGAAGGATCCACCACAGTAAGTGCAAAACCTGCACCCACACCACTCCCCTCACCTCCATCCAATCTGCAGGTAATGATTGCAAGAGAAAGCATTGGTTCTTAGCTACAATGTAAATAATCATTTGAAACAGAGGAAGATGTATGGATATAAATTGGTATCACAGCATTTGGTGTTGGTTTTAGTTTATTTTAGGAAACAGGAGCCCAGAATGGGCTAATTGTGCTGTGAATTTCTGATGTTATAGAATATCATCATTGCTCAGTGGGTGAGGTTTCCGGTATAAAATCAAAGGTTATTTCAGAAAGATGTTTGCATTCACCATTTCAAAGATTAAAGAATGAGAGTTACTTTTGATTAAGTTTCATGGGTTAATCACGTTAAGAGAGACTTTGAGGCGTTGACAGGATAACTTTGATGATGAAATCAATCGAAACAATTGCAGATAGGTGAGAGATGTTATACCTGTTACTGAAGTCGGGATCGTTGTTGACTCTAGGAAACAGAGTGTTGAAGATATATATTCAGACAATTCAGATTCAAGATACTGATGTGGGTATTAGTGGCTAAATGATTAAAATATGTGTAGGTTTTCCTCATTTTGCTATATAAAAATGCAGTGTTTCAAACTAACAGGTGGAAGGTTGGCATTCTTCTTATTAAAGTTCCAACGGTGAAGACAAAAACCATTGCGAGCTCTCATGGTGCAGGGGTTTGAAACCCTGCTCCCTTCTTTTGCATTCACTTATGGGATGTGAGATTGCTGGCAGGGCCAGCATTTGTTATTCATCCCGAGCTGTCCTTTAGAAGGTGATGATTAGGTGTCTTCTTTGATGCAGTGCAGTCCATGTGCTGTTGGTAAACCGACAGTGATATTAGGAGGGAATTGACTCAGTAACCTGAAGGGGTGACAATATATTTCCAAGTCAGGATAGTGAGCGATGATGTTTCCATGTATCTGCAGCCCTTGCCCTTGTGGATGTGTTTGGTCATGCATTTGGTAGGTGTTGTCTAAGGATCATTATTGAATTTCTGCCGTGCATCTTTTAGATAATATACGCTGCTGATACTGAATGTTCATTGTGGAGGGAGTAGGTGTTTGTGGATATTAAGTGGGCTGCTTTGGGAAGTCAGGAGGTAGATTGTTTGCTGCAGTATTCCTAGCCTCTGACCTGGTCTTTTATGCAATGTGGTTATGAACCAAAAGCTCCAGGTTTGAGTCCAACTCCAGGATTTTATGACCAAGGAAAGTGTGTCACAATGTGTCCAATCAGATTCAGTATCAAAATGTAAAATCCTTCAAATGTGGGATTCCTGGTTGTCATCTGCAGAATACTGCAGCACTTTGTCCACAAACCCTTGGATGAATATAGTCACCCAGTCCCTTGCATGGCCTGGTACCCAGAGAGAGAGAGAGAGAGCATGGAGACAATGGGCAGAATTTAATGCCCTTCCTCTTGGAAGTCTTGTGTAACTTACAGTAACTTAATTGGGTGAGAGTTTGGCAGATAGGAATCCAGCAAATGGCCAATTTGGTGAAATTAGTGACGACCTTTCAGCCATACTATCAAGTGGAGGCTTTAAGATGGCAATTAAGCCCTCAACACAGTGCCCCTGCTATCCATCAGACCAGTGGTAGACTTGCCTTGTGAGAAATCCAAAAGTCAGATGGACAGGGTTGCTGTCGGGCTTGTGGAGGTGCTCCTTGTTCAATGATAGTTGGTGCTGATTGAGGTACTCAGGATTGTGGGGGTGCCCAATTCTGCTGATAATGCCTCCCTCACAGTAGCTACCACATTAATCCCTGCTTACCACATGTCTGTGGCCTACTGCCCTTTGGGTAACCTGATTAACCAGCATCATCCATTGTTCCTCCAACCTCAGACGGTGGCACTGCAGCCTCATAGCACCAGAGTCCCAGGTTTGATTCCAGCCTTGGGTGACTGTCTGTGTGGAGTTTGCACATCCCTTCTGTGTCTGCGTGGGTTTCCTCCATTTTCCTCCCACAGTCCAAAGATGTGCAGGTCAGGTGAATTGGCCATGCTAAATTGTCCATAGTGTTAGGTGCATTAGTCAGAGGGAAATGGGTTTGGGTTACTCTTCGGAGGGTCAGTATGAACTAGTTGGGCTGAACGGCCTGTTTCCACACTGCAGGGGATCTAATCCAATCTAATGTAGAGCCACTGGCCTTTGATTGACTGGTAATTCTTGTTGGGTAGCAGTTAAGCCCCTGGGTCCTTGATCCCAGGATGTCATGCTTCTGCCCAGATTGCAGCTTAATGTGATGAGTTTTCATAAACAGAGGCAATGCAGGGCTGTCCCC
This sequence comes from Chiloscyllium plagiosum, assembly GCF_004010195.1. NCBI lineage: Eukaryota > Metazoa > Chordata > Chondrichthyes > Orectolobiformes > Hemiscylliidae > Chiloscyllium > Chiloscyllium plagiosum. Next base: position 68,169,515 of record NC_057725.1, on the reverse strand, counting down.
AGCTCACAAACCAGCGTGAGAGACACTGGTAACCGACATTACATTCTTGTATTGCTTTTGATTAAGGAGATTGATTTTTTTCTGCGATGAAGTTATAATTGTTGTTGTGAATGCTATGACCTTCCATGAAGAACTTTTTTAATACATACTGTTAATGTAATCACAATGACTTTGTTGAGATGAGTCAAAAATGATTCAGTCGGTATTGTTCATTTGATACCTGTTGTTGAAGTCAAGGTTGTTGTTGGTGCTGTTGTTGTCGATGCTGCAAAGTAAGGATTTGAATGTTTACATCAGCAGGATATTGAACAATTACAGCAACAGCAAATATGAAATGATAGATGTGAAGTGAAGAAACAGATGGAAAAGCACAGCAACAGCAATGAATTCTTGACAGTTTAATGTTAATGCTGATTCAGTGAAAGGGAGAAAACAATTATTTTCATTATGCAAGTGCTGCACTGGACACTGAGGAATAGCAATTATAGAGGAATGGAAGGATGCAATTGTATTGGTGGCAGACCAGAAAAGTTCATTAGATTACTTCCAGAGATGCGAAGCTTGTCTTATGAAGGGGATTGTACAATTGAGGCCTATACTCACCAGAGTTTAGAAGGATGAGAGGTTAAAACTCTTGCCTCGTTGAAACATGTGAGGTTCATAAGATATAGAAAACATCTGCTGTAGCTGTTCGAGTCAGAATCCATTCTTATAACAACATGTAACTGACTAATTGAATATTAAAATACATCACTGACATCACCAAACGCAATGGTCATTTAACCAAAAGAAGTGGAGGGTGATGCTCGATTACCCTCCATATGGTTATTGTCAGGATATCAAAACCCATCCAGATCCAAATCTCAACGCTAATCTTAAATGTCACACAGGGCAGCTACAATACCTCCCATAACCTCAGTAGACATAATATTCTATCCATACCAAAAAATTATCAATAGCACGTTCTTTACTGCATACCAATTGTAGATGTTATCGTTGATGTTGGTGCTGTAAAGAAAACAATGAATTGTGGGAATATGCAGAATGGAAAGTCACCCCCTCATCTTTCAGTGAAAAAAACGAGCTGGTAAGTCATCAAACAAGCTTTCCAAACTTTTACTGAACATTTTGTCACAACAACACAAATTCATACCTGTTGTTAAGGTAATTGTTGTCAATGTTGGAAAAGATGCAGAAAGTGAGATTATGCTCTGTTCGAAGTCATCACATCACCTTTAAAAGCACTGTACCAGACTCATAAAAACAGTGACTGCACTTCCAAATGAGGGAAGAACTTTATGATAGTGCAGAGAAATGAAATGCAGTGGCTCATAAAAATTGTTTTTATTTGATCCCTCTTTCCTTCATCATAATCACTTTGCTATAGCAGTATGTCAATGAATGCTCCCAGATGTTGCATGAAAAATTTGATTTATTTACCTCAGTTTGATATTGTTATTCAATGGCGAACATTATTTGAAGCATTGAAACATTTATCAAGTTTCTTGGGACTGTAATCAAATATCGATTACATTTATGTGAACTCCTTCAAATATAGTTCTCTCACATCCAGCATAGAGGGACCAAAATGTGTTTCCTTGGCAGACAAAAAGACTTCTGAGATGTAAAAAATTACAATGGATGTAGATAGGGGAGACAGGAATAAAGTTTTCCCCTTGATGGAAGGATACATGATGAGGGGATAAAGAACAAAGAACAAAGAAAATTACAGCACAGCAACAGGCCCTTCGGCCCTTCAAGCCTGCACCAATGTAGATCCTCTATTCAAACCTGTCGCCTATTCTCCAAGGATTTGTATCCCTCTGCTCCCTGCCCATTCATGTATCTGTCTAGATATATCCTAAATGATGCTATCACATTCGCCTCTACCACCTCTGCTGGCAATGCATTCCTGGTACCCACCATCCTCTGCGTAAAGAACTTTCCACGCAGATCTCCCTTAAACTTTTCCCTTCTCACCTTGAACTTGTGACTCCTAGCAATTGAGTCCCCCACTCTGGGAAAAAGCTTCTTGCTATCCACCCTGTTTATACCTCTCATCATCTTGCAGACCTCAATCAGGTCCCCCCTCAACCTCAGTCTTTCAAATGAAAATAATCCTAATCTACTTAACATCTCTTCACAGCTAGCACCCTCCATACCAGGCGACATCCTGGTGAATCTCCTTTGCACCTTCTCCAAAGGGTCCACATCCTTTTGGTAATGTGGTGACCAGAACTGTACGCAGTATTCCAAATGTGGCTGAACCAAAGTCCTGTACAACTGTAACATGACCTGCCAACTCTTGTACTTGATACCCCATCTGATGAAGGAAAGCATGTTGTATGCCTTCTTGACCACTCCATTGACCTGCGTTGCCACCTTCAGGGTGCAATGGACCTGAACACCCAGATCACTTTGAGCAGAAGTTTAGCAGACAGGTAACACCTATGCCGACAAGGCCTGAAGAACCTATCCCAACAGTCACTGCATCAGAGGTCAGATCAGTTTTCCTTCATGTGAATCCAAGGAAAGCGATGGGACCAGACAGAGTACCAGGCCGTGCACTCAGAGCATGCACAGATCAACTGGCACAGATCAACATCTTCAATCTCTCCCTGCAGCAGGCCACTGTCCCTGCCTGTTTCAAGATGGCCAACAGATTCAGAGGGTCTAAGAAGGCTGATGCAGCATGTCTCCGTGCACTCAGAGCATGCACAGATCAACTGGCACAGATCCCTGCAGCAGGCCACTGTCCCTGCCTGTTTCAAGATGGCCAACAGATTCAGAGGGTCTAAGAAGGCTGATGCAGCATGTCTCAATGACTACCACCAGTGGCCCTAACTTTGGTGGCCATGAAGTGCTTTGAAAGACTGGTCATGGCATTAATCAACTCCAGCCTCCCCAATACTCTTGACTCACTCCAATTTGCCTATCAGACCAACAGATCCACGTCAGATGCCATATCACCTGCTCTTCACTCCTCCCGAGAAGATCTTGACACCAAGAACAGCTATGTAAGAATCCTACTCATTGACTACAATTCAGCCTTCAACACTAATATCCCCTCGAGACTGATTACTAAATTTAGTGACCTCAGACTAAGCCCCAGTCTCTGCAACTGGATCCTCAGTTTCCTGACCCACAGGCCATAATCAGTAAAGATTAGCGATAATATTTCATCCTCACTAACACTCAACATTGGAGTCCCCTAGGGGTGCTTACTTAGCCCCCTACTGAACTCACTGTATACCCATGACAGCATCACCAAATATCAGACTCATGCCATTTACAAGTTCACTGATGATACCATTATAGTCGGTCGAATCTCAGATGGTGATGAAACAGACGGGAGGTGGAAGACCTGGAAATATAGTGCACTGAGAATAACCCAGCTCTCAATGCCATAAAAACCAAAGAACTCATTATTGACTTTCACCGGGATGTTACTTATCCCCCTGCTACACATTAACAGCACAGAGGTGGAACGTGCGGAAACTGTCAAGCTCCTGGGAGTGGTCATCCACAACACAGGTTCTTGGACTCTTCATGTGGGCGCACTGGTTACAAAGGCCCAACAACGTCTCTTCTTCCTCAGGCAGCTGAGGAAATTTGGCATGATGGCGAATACCCTTGGGCGGCACGGTAGCACTGCTGCCTCACAGCGCCAGAGATCCGTGTTCAATTCCCGCCTCCAGCGACTGACTGTGTGGAGTTTGCACGTTCTCCCCGTGTCTGCGTGGGTTTCCTCCGGGTCCTCCGGTTTCCTCCCACAATCTTTATAGGTGTGCCATCTAGAGCATTCTGTCAGGATGTATCACTATCTGATATGGTAACTGTACCATTCAAGAACGGAGACAGTTACAGAGAGTGGTGAACTCAGCCCGAACAATCACAAATGCCAACCTCCCATCTATAGAATCCATCTACCAGGCCCACTGTCAAGGAAAGGCCACCAGCATTCTTAAAGATCCATCCCACCCTGGCAATGTTTTTCTACAACCTCTACCATCGGGGAGAAGGTACAGAAGCCTGAATACATGCACCAGCCGGTTTCAAAACAGTTTCTACCCTACTATTGTTAAAATACTGAATGGACTCACAAACTCTTAACATTCGCCTGAACCTGTGTTTTTGTTTTTGCCGTTGTTACCTATTCTTTACTATGCTACTTTGCTATGCCTCTTTACCTATTCTATGCTACTTAACTATGATCTGCCTGTATTGCTTGCAAGACAAAGCTTTTCACTGTACCTTGGTACATGTGACAAAAATTCAATTCAATTCAATTCGATCTCTCTGGTACATCAATTATCCCCAGGGCTTTTCCATTTACCATATAATTTGCTCTTGAATTGGATCTTCTAAAATGTATTTGCCCGGATTAAACTCCATCTGTAATTTGCCTGCCCATCTCTCCGATCGATCTATATTCTGCTGCATTCTCTGATAGTCACCTTCATTATCTGCTCCTCCACCAATCTTAGTGTCAGCTGCAGATGTGCTAGTCAGCCCACCCATACCCTTCCAGATCATTTATGTATATAACAAAGAACAGCGGTTCCAGCACAGATCCCTGTGGAACAGAATTGGTCACAGTTCTCCATTTTGAGAAACTCCCTTCCCCACTACTCTCTGTCTCCTGTTGCCGAGCCACTTCTCTATTTGTCTAGCTAGTGCACCTGGACCCCATGAGACTTCACTTTCTCAACCAGCCTATCATGGGCAACCTTATCAAATGCTTTACTGAAGTCCATGTATATGACATCTACAGCCCTTCCCTCATCGATCAACATTGTCACTTTCTCAAAGAATTATATTAGGTTTGTAAGACATGATCATCCCTGCACAAAACCATGCTATCACTGATAGCCCACTTTCTTCTAAATATAAATAGATATTGCTATTTTCTTTATACCTAGCATCCTCCACACCAGGCAACATCCTGGTGAACCTACTCTGCACCCTCTCAAAAGCATCCACATCCTTTGGATAATGTGGCAACTAGAACTATACGCAGTATTCCAAATGTGACCGAACCAAAGTCTTATACAACTGTAACATGAACTGTCAACTCTTGTAGTCTCTACCCTGTCTGATGAAGGAAAGTATGCTGTATGCTTTCTTGACCACTCTATCAACCTACTTGCTAGCCTCAGGGATGTAGACTTAAAATAAGAGGCAGAAGGTTTAGAGGAGATGTGAGGTAAAACCTTTTTCACCCAGAGAGTGGCGGGACTCTGGAACTCGCTGCTGATAAAGGTGGGGGCAGAATTCCTCACAACATTGAAGAGGTTTTTAAACATACACATGCAAGGTCTACACAAACGAGGCTATGAGTCAAGTGCCAGAAAATGGGATTATAACAGTTCGGTTGTTGTTGTTGTCAACAGGCACAGACATGATGAGTCAAAGGGCCTCCTTCTGTGCTACAGATCTCTCCAACTCTATGTCTGTGAGTCTATCACAGTAGAGTTCCATGAAATGACTGTGACCCTGGACAAACTAAATAACCCAAGGGGGCCTCATTTCCACTGAAAGCTGCAGGGTGTGAGAAACACGTGGAACAAATAGGAGCCAGAGACGACATTTTGAGGAGTGTGATTGCCCATAGCTTGTTAGAAACATTGAGGCATTCATTGTGGAGCCACTTTGGATAAAAATGGTTCACCATATGTGAGGAGAAAGTGAGGACTGCAGATGCTGGAGACCAGAGTTGAAAAATGTGGTGCTGGAAAAACACAGCAGGCAGGCAGCATCCGAGGAGCAGGAGGATCAATGTTTCGGGCATAAGTCCTTCTTCAGGAAATTTTCCTGAAGAAACGTTTCCTGAAGAAGGGCTTATGCCCAAAACATCGATTCTCCTGCTCGTCGGATGCTGGCTGGCCTGCTGTGTTTTTCCAGCACCACATTTTTCAACTCACCATATGTGAACCAAACATGCCACCTGTTACTGCAGGCAATGGTATAAACTTAGCTACGATGTAAATAATCATTTGAAGCAGAGGAAGATGGTTCTTAGCATACTGGAAATTATTAACTGTGTGTTCAATATTATATAGACGAAAGTGAGGACTGCAGATGCTGGAGATTAGATTGAGAGTGTGGTGCTTGAAAAGCACAGCAGGTCAGGCAGCATCCGAGGAGCAGGGGAATCGATATTTCGGGCAAAAGCCCTTCATTAGGAATGAGGCTGGGAGCCTAGGGGGTGGAGAGATAAATGGAAACTGGTGGTATCCACATTGATGGCATAGGGTTGGAGGTCCCGAGGCAGAAGATAATGCGTTCTTCCTCCAGGTGTAGGGTGGTAAGGGAATGGCAATGGAGGAGGCCCAGGACCTGCATGTTCTTGGCGGAGTGGGAGGGGGAGTTTAAGTGTCCGGTCACGGGCTGTGGGGTTGGTTGTTGCGGATGGCCTGGAGATGTTCTCTGAAGCACTCTGCGAGTGGGCATCCTGTCTGGCCAATGTAGTATTGGAATTCCTGCGGTGGCAAGAGAAGGTGCCATGAGGGATGGGTGGGTTGTTGGGAGGGTGCGTGGACCTGACAAGGTAGTCACGAGGGAATGGTCTTTACGGAAAGCGGATAGGGGTGGGGAGGGAAATACATCTCTGGTGGTAGGGTTCATATGTAGATGGCGGAAATGGCGGAGGATGATGCAGTATATTATATTGTACTACCTATATTATATACCTATTGTTGATGTTGTAGTTGATGTTGGTGTTGTAAAGAACAAAGTTAATTGTGTGAATATACCAAATGGAAAATCATCCCCTGCATGAAACCAACTGACAAGTCATCAACCATGCTCATTTCATACATAATTGAATATTTTACTGAACATTTTGACAACATATTGACAAACTCATACCTGTTGTTGATGTAGTTATTGTCGATGCTGCAAAAGATGCAAAAAATGAGATTGTGCTCTGCTCAAAGTCACCACCTTCTATTTCTTTCTTTGAGGAAGTGACAAAGCTGATTGATGAGGGAAGGGCTGTAAAAATATCATATGTGGACTTCGGTAAGGTTCCCCATGGTAGGCTGATGGAGAAAGTAAAGTCGCATGGGGCCCAGGGTGTACTAGCTAGATGGATAGAGAACTGTCTGGGCAACAGGAGACAGAGAGTAGTAGTGGAAGGGAATTTCTCAAAATGGAGAACTGTGACCAGTGGTGTTCCACAGGGATCCAAGCTGGGATCACTGTAGTTTATGATATACATAAATGATCTGGAGGAAGGTATCGGTGGTTTAATTAGCCAGTTTTTAGATGACACTAAGATTGGTGGAGTAGCAGATAGTGAAGGTGACTGCCAGAGAATGCAGCAGAATATAGATAGATTGGAGAGTTGGACAGAGAAATAGCACATGGAGTTCAATCCAGGCAAATGCGAAGTGATGCATTTTGGAAGATCCAATTCAAGAGTGAATTATATGGTAATTGGAAAAGCCCTGGCATCATTTAAGATGTATCTAGACAGTTACATGAGTGGGCAGAGAGCAGAGGGATACAGGTGCTTAGAAAATAGGCAAACAGGTTTAGATAGAGGATCTGGATCAACACAGGCTTGGAGGGCTGAAAGGCTTGTTCCTGTGCTGTAATTTTCGTTGTTCTTTAGCAACAGTGTAACCAGACTCATAAAAGCAGTGACTGCACTTCCAAATGGGGGATGAATTTGTGAATTTCATCGTGTACAGACCTAGAGTCCTCACAGCTCTTCATATGACAAGCCTGTCATTCCCGGGATCAATCTTATGAACCTTCCCTTGGCCCCTTCCAAGGCCAACACATCCTTCCTTGAATATAGGGCCCAAACCTTTTACCAACAGTCCAAGTGCAATCTGACTAGAATTTTATACAGCCTCAGCAGTATATTAGGGTTCTGTTATTCCAGACCTCTTGAAATGAATGCTAACATTGCATTTGCCTTCCTAACAGCCAACTGAATCTGCATGTTAAGCTAAAGCTTCAGGTTTGAGTCCCATTCCAGGATTTTATGCCAAGGAAAGTGTAAAATCCTTCAAATGCTGGTTTCCTGGTTTGTCATCTGCAGAACAAAATGGCAGAGTATTGGAGCATTTTGTACACAAAACCTTGGATTAATATGGTCACCCGATCCCATTCAAGGCTTTTTACCCAAATACAGAGTGAGGAAGAGGGATGGAGATGATGAGCAAAATTTAATATTCTTCCTATAGGATGTGTTTTGTGACTTATGGGCATTTAATTGGGTGGGATATTAGCAAATGGAAATCAGGCAAATGTCTAAGTTTGTGAAGTTTGTGGATGACCTTTCTGTCCCACCATAAACTGAGGGCTTTAAGGTGGCAATTAAGCCCTCAATGCCCTGGTAACCAGCAGGTGTTGGACTCACTTTGTGAGAAGTCAAAAAGCCAGATGGACAAAGTTGATGATGGGCTTGTGGAGGTGTTCATTGTTTAAAGGTGCTCCCTTGGGACCGCTTTCTGCCTTGGGACCCTCCAACCACACGGGATCATTTCCCCTCACCCCACCTTATCCTAAGTCCTATCTTCCAGCTCGACACCGTCCTCTTGAACTGCCCTACCTGTCCATCTTCCTTCTCACCTATCCGTTCCACCTTCCTCTCCGACTTATCACCTTCATCCCCACCTTCATCTACCAATCACATTCCAAGCTACCTTCACCCCAGCCCCACCCTCCTTCCATTTATCTCTCAGCCCCCTTTCTAATGCAGAGTTTATGCTCGAAACGTTGAATCTCCTGCTCCTCGGATGCTGCCTGACTGGCTGTGCTTTTCCAGCACCACACTCTTCGATTCTAATCTCCAGCATCTGCAGTCGTCACTTTCTCCCAAAGGTGCTCTCTGCCTGATTGAGATACCCAGAATTGTGGGAGTGTCTATTGAGAGACACCCTTTCTGCTGATAACACCCTGCTCACAACGGCTACCACATCAAACCCCTCCCACTATCACTCCTTTGTGGTTTGGTTCTCTCTGGGGAATCTGGTTCACCAGGAACATCCATGGTTCACCTACCTTGAGACCCTGCTGTGCAATGCAGAGCCGCTGGTCTCTAATTGCCTGGTCGGTAGCTCTCGCTATGCCCCTCAGTCCTTGATCCTGTCCAGATTGCAGCTTAATGTAGTTGGCCTTCACAAACAGATGGGGTGAAAGGCTTTCCCCAGCTCTTAAACCAGTGGGAGACACATGGTAGCTGACATTACATTCCACCCAATAACTCTTACATAGTTTCAATTAACTGGATTCATTTCTTCTCCAGTGGAGTTATAATTGTTGTCGTGAGTAAATGATGCTATAACCTACCATTCAGAACAACATATACCAAGTTTTACTAAGTGCTGTCAACGTAATTACAATGACTTCATTGTGAGATGAATTGAAAATGATTCAGTTGATGCTGGTAATTTGTTGAAGTCAATATTGTTGGTGCTGTTGCTGTAGATGCTGCAAAGTAAGGATTTGCAGGTTTACATCAGCAGGATATTGAACAATTATATCATTAGCAAGTGGGAAATGATTGATGTGAAGTGAAGAAATATATGGAAATGGGCAGCAACTAGAATAAATTCCTCACTGTTTACTGTTGATGCTGATTTAGTGAATGGGTACAAACAATTATTTTCATTACAATGGCAATGCAAGTGCTGCACTGGACACTGAGAAACAGCAGTTGTAGAGGATTAAGAAGGATGTATTTGTATTGGAGTCAATTCAGGGATATCATTCAATTAATTCCAGAGATAAGTGACAAGTCTTAGAAGGAGAGATTGCATAGTTTATGCTTATAATCACTAGAGTTTAGAAGGATGCGAGTAGATCTAATGTAGGTATATAATATACTAATAGAGATTAACAGTGTTGGTATACTGAGAATATTGTCCCTTGTGGGGAATCTAGAACAAGGGAGATCTTAGTTTTAAGTTGGGTGATAGCGGTAAGAAAAGATTTAAAACAGAGATGAAGAGCAATAGCTTCTCTTAAATCTGTGGAATTCACTACCCCAGAGTGCAGAATAAATTTAAGGAGGTGATAAACAGGTTTTTAATCAGCAACAGGTTAAAGAGTGAGGGAAAGCAGATGGAAAGTGGCTTTAAGAGTGAGATGAGATCAGCCCTGAACACAATAAATGAGGCTGAATGGCTTCATCCTGTTCTCAGTTCTTATGATGTTATGTTCAGTGGCATGTTCTTTTGCACCATGACTAATACAGTGTTCCTTCACATTTGAAGTAAGAGCTCATTTGAATAGAAAAATGGCAGGACATTTTTGATCTGTGTTGTTGATTCAATGTCATTAGCAAGAGCAGAAAATAGAATTTAGTGTCTTTGCCAGGTGGCAGTGTAAGGTTGAAGGGTAAAGGTTCATGCAGGTAATTACTATTGTTTTGATGTCTATTACTTTCCTCCCAATTCATGATGCAACAATGTTTTTGACTAATCTGCAAATTTTCAGTTATGCCCTGAATAGCCTTGTTTAATTATTAATGTATTTCAGATATATGTTATGCCTAATGTGGTATATTTTTGACAGGCCATAGAGTCAAAGAGATTTGCAGCACAGAAACACACGCTTCTGTCCAACTCGTCCATGCTGACCAGATATCCTAACCTAATCTCGTCCCATTTGCCAGCACTTGGCCCATATCCCTCCAAACCTTTCCTATTCATATACCTATCCAGATGCCTTTTAAATGTTGTAATTGACTAGCCTCCACCATCTCCTCTGGCAGCTCATTCCATACATGCACCACCCTCTTCGTGAAAATATTGCCCCTTAGATCCCTTTTAAGTCTTGCCCCTCTCAACTTAAACTTATGCCTTCTACTAGTTTTGGACCCACCTATCCCGGGAAAAAAGCCCTTGACTATTCACCCCATGTATACCCCTCATGATCTTATAAAAGTCTATAAGGTTACCCCTCAGCCTCTGACACTCCAGGGAAAATAGCCTCAGCCTGTTCAGCCTTTCCCGATACCTCAAACCCGCCAATCCTGGTAATATCCTTGTAATTCTTTTCTGAACCTTTTCAAGATTAAGGTCAAGGTAAGTAAAGCACAACACAGATGAAAAGACTTCCAAAAAAGGCTGGAAATTACATTTAAATCAGTGTCATCAGGGCAGCAGAAAGACTGCTGTGAGAATCAAGCTGTTATGCAATAGCACTATTCAACCTGCAATTTTCATTGATGAACAACTCCTGATGTACTCTTGTCTTGTTGAATCTTGCAAAGTTCATAAAATGCAGGAAACACCTGCTCTAGCTGTTTAAGTCAGAATCCATTCTTAAAGCAACATGTCACTGACTAATTGAATACTGAAAGTACATCGCCAGCAGGTAGTGGACTCGCCTTGTGAGAAATCCAAAAGTCAGATGGACAGGGTTGTGGAGACGTTCCTTGTTCAAAGACAGTTGGTACCTGATTGGGATACCCGGAATTGTAGGTGTGCCCATTGAGAGGCACCCTTTTTGCTGATGATGCCTCCCCACATTGACCCCCTCCCACCATCACTTGTCTGTGGTCTTGTGCTGTCGGGGGAACCTGGTTTACTAGCAGTATCCTTGGTTCCTCTAACCTTAGCTGCTGCTGTACAATGCAGGGCCACTGGCCTCTGATTGACCAGTAGCTTTTGATGGGCAGCAGTTATGCCGCTGGATCCTTGATGCCAGGATGTCACGATTTTGCCCAGATTGCAGCCTGATGTGATGGGTTTTCAGAAACAGAGACAATGTAAGGCTCTCCCTAGCTCTCAAACCAGTAGGAGACACAATGGTAGCCAACATTACATTCCACCCAATGATTCATGCATTGTTTTCGATTAAGTAGACTAATTTCTTCTCCAGTGGAGATATAATTGTTGTTGTGAGTACATGATGCTATGACCTTCCGTAAACAAAACCAGAAATAAAATTTTAATACATTGTCAATATATTTACAATAACTTTGTAATAACCTCCAGCCTTCCGGCACCTCACCTGTAACTATCGATAATGCAAATTGGCAAAGGGCCCAGCAATCACTTCCCTGGCTTTCCATAGAGTTCCAGGGTGCACCTGATCAGGTCCTTGGGGTTTATCCACTTTTTTGTGTTTCAAGACTTCCAGCACTTTCTTCTCTGTAATATGGACATTTTTCAAGATGCCACAATCTATTTCCCTACATTCTATATCTTTCATGTCCTTTTCCACAGTAAACACTGATGCAAAATACTCATTTAGTATCTCCCCATCTCCTGCAGCTCCACACAAAAGCTGCCGTGCTGATCTTTGAGGGGCCCTATTCTCTCCCTAGTTACTCTTTTGTCCTTTTTGGATTCTCCTTAACTCTATTTGCCAAAGTTATCTCATGTCCTCTTTTTACCCTCCTGATTTCCCACTTAAGTATACTCTTACTGTGTATATACTTTTCTAAAGATTCACTTGATCTATCCTGTCTATACCTGACATATATTTCCTTATTTTTTTAAACAAACCCTAGTTTTCAGTGCCCTGCTCCTTCAACAGGTGATGAAGGAGCAGCACTCCAAAAGCTAGTGCTTTCAAATAAACCCATTGGACTATAACCTGGTGTTATGTGATTTTTAACTTTGCCCACCCCAGTCCAACCCCAGCACCTCCCAGTCATTCCTGGGATCAATCTTGTGAATCTCCTGTGGACCCTCTCCAAGTCCAGCACCTCTTTTCTTAGATAAGGGGCTCAAAACTGCTCACAACATTCCAAATGCTGTCTGCCAATGTCTTAATGAGTCTCAGTAGTATATCGCTGCTCCTATATTCCAGCCCTCTTGAAATGAATGCTAAAATTGCACTTGCCTTCCTAACTGCCAACTGAACCTGCATGTTAACCTTAAGAAAACCCTGAACTAGGACTCCTAAGTCCCTTGGTGCTCCAGATTTCGGAAACCATTCCCTGTTTAGAAAATAACTTAAGACTCTAGTCTTCTGACCAAAATGCAAAACCTTAGATTTTCTACATTGTATTCTACCTGCCATTTCTTTGCCCACTTTCCTAGCCTATCCATGTTTGTCTGTAGCCTCCCTGTTTCCTTTACTCTACCTGCCCCTCCATCTACCTTTGTGTCATCTGCAAACACAACAACAAAGCCCTCAGTTTATTCATCCGGATCATTAATGTGTACCGTGCTTGGTTGTGGTCTTAACCCTGACCCCTGTGGCTCTTCACTAGTCATTGGTTGCCATCCTGAAACAGACCTACTCTTTCAGCTGCTCATTTTCTTCTGCCGATCAGCCAATACTGTGTCCATGCCAGTATGTTGCCCCTAACCCCAGTGGCTTTTATCTTATTTAACAGCCTATTGTGTGGCATCTTGGCAAAGACATTTTGGAAATACAAATAGATCATGTCTATTGGCTCTCCTGTGTCTAACTTGCTCATTACTTCCTCAAAGTATTCTGACAGTTTAGTCAGGCATGACCTTCGCTTGATGAAGCTGTGCTGACTCAGCTCTAGTTTAGCATATACTCCCAAGTACTCAGCAATCTTATCCTTAATAATGGATTTTAAAATCATATCAATGACTGAGGTCAGGGTAGTCCTGTCATCTGGCACCCTCCCCTCGTAAGCAGTTTACATTAGCCATTATATAGTCCTCTGGATTAGAATAGTTTTTGATTGAAGCTGACATGGTAGGCTGAAGGGCTTTTTTCTGTGCTATACATTGCTATAATTCTATGAGAGAGGAGTTTCTTGATGTGACTGTGAATAACCTGGTCAAATACGTATTTAAGTAATTCAAGGGAGCCTCATTCCCACTGAAAACTGTAGTATGAGGAACACTGAACCAAAAAGGAATTGGAGATGACATTCTGAGAAATGCAATTGCCCACAGTTTGTCAGAAACGTTGATGCACTGATTGTGGAGCAGTTTTGGAGAAAAGTGATTCGCCTTGTGTGAACCAAATGAAACTTAGCTACAATGTAAATAATCATTTGAAACAGAGGAAGATGTAGGGATATAAGCTGGTATCAGAGCATTTGGTGTTGATTTTAGGTTGTTTCAGGAAATAATGGGCTAATTATAATGTAAATTTCGGATGTTATAGAATATCATTATTCCTCAGTGTGGAGTTTCCTGTATAAAATCAGAGGTTGATTCGGAAAGATTTTTGTATTCATCAATTTAGAAGATTGAAGAGTGAGAATTACTGTCTGAATAAAGTCTACATCAAAAGAGACTTTGAGGCATTGACAGAGTAGCTTTGATGATGAGATCATTGGAAACTATTGGTGATAGGTGAGGGATGTTCTAGACAGGGAACGAAATATCTGCAAAACAAATTCCCAGCTCGGAATGCACCAACTAGCCACGAAACGACACGACCAGCTATCCTTAGTAGCCACACACGCGGATGACAAGCAACATGAGTTCGACTGGGACAACACTACTATTATAGGACAAGCCAAACAGAGAACAGCCAGGGAATTCCAACGTCTGCAACACAAATTCCCAGCTCGGCGAACAAAACCACAACAACGAGCACCCGAGCTACAATTCTTCGCACAAACTTTGGATGTTCTACCTGTTGTTGAAGTTGGGATGGTTGTTGACTCTGTAAAAGAGAGTGTTAAAGATGTAGCTTTACTCAATTCAGGTTCATTATGCTGATGTTGCTATTAGTAGACAAATAGTTAAAATATGTATAGGTTTACTTTGGTTTGCTTACTTAAAATATAGTATTTCAAAATAACAGGTGGAAGACTGATATTATTTTGAACATTCTAACTGAATACAAAGCATTGAAACTCTCATGGTGACAAGCAACCCTGCCCTCATTGTGGCTTGTAACCCTGCCCTCATTTTTTTCACTTGTGGGATGTTGGCTGGTTTGTCTGGATGGTTGCAAGATTATTGAGTGGTGTTGGAATTACACCCATACAGACAGGTGGGGAGTAGTCTATCATACTCCTGAGTTGTGCCTTGTAGATGGTGGACAGGCTTTGGGGAATCAGGAGTTAAATTTCTTGCTGTGTGTTTCTTAGTCTCTGACCTGGTCTTTAAGCACTATAGTTATGAACCAAAAGTTCCACGTTTGAGTCCCACGCCAGGATTTTGTGACCTAAGATGTTGTGTCACACTGCGTCCAAACAGATTGACTATCAACCTGTAAAATCCTTCCAATGTTGGATTCTTGGTTTGTCATCTGCAGAACACAATGGCAGACTACTCCAACACTTTGTGTGCATAAACCTGGGTCACCTGGTCCCTTTTAGGGTCTTTTACTCAGACAGAGAGAGCGAGGGGGGGGGGGGGGGAGCAGAGAGAGGAGACAATGGACAGAATTTAATGCGCTTCCTCTAGGAAAAGTTTTGTGACTAATAGGAATTTAATTGGGTGGGAGATTGGCAGAAAGGAATCCAGTAAATGGCCAAGCTGGTGAATTTGTGGATGACCTTTCCACACCATCATCAACTAAGGCAATTAAGCCCTCAGTGCACAGCCCCTGGTAATGAGGGAGTGGTGGACTTGCCTTGTGAAAAGTCCAAAAGTCAGATGTACAGGATTGCTGATGGGCTTGTGGAGGTACTCCTTGTTCAAAGGCCCTCTGTGCCTGATTGAGATGCCCAGAATTGTGGGGGTAGCCATTGAGGAGGCACCCTTTCTGCTAATAATGCCTCCCCGAGAACAACTACCACATTAAACCCCTTGCACCATCACTCGTCTATGGTCTGGTGCCCTCTGGGGAACCTGGTTTACCAGCAGCATCCAAGGGTCCTCCATCCTCAGATGCTGCTGTTACATGCAGAGCTACTGATTGACTGATAGCTGTTGCTGGGTAGCAGTTATGCCCCTGGGTCCTTGATCCCAATATGTCATGCTCCTGCCCAGATTGCAGCTTTATGTGGCAAACCTTCAGAAACAGGTACGATGCAGTGCACTACCCAGCTCTCAAACCAACAGGAGAGACACTGGTAGCCAACATTACAGTCCACCTAATGATTCTTACATTGCTTTCGATTAACTCGATTAATCTGGTCTCTGGTGGAACTATAATTGTTGTTGTAAGTGATGCATGATCTTCCATGAAGAACAACAGATATCAAGTTTTAATACATGCTGTGAATGTGTTTGCAATGATTTTATAGTCAGATGAATTGAAAATGATTTATTCGCTACCAGTAATTTGATACAAGTTATTGAAGTCAAAATTCTTGTTGATGAAGCAATTGTTGATGGTGCAAAGTAAAGATTTGAGTATTATGTCAGCAGGATATTGAGCAATTACATCATCTGTAAATAGGAAATGATTACCATGCAGTGAAGAAATAAATGAAGTGGACAGCAACAGCAATACGTTTTTCATTGGTGAACGTTAATGCTGATTCAGTGAAAGGGTTAAAACAATGATTTTCATTCTCATGGTAATGCAAGTGCTGCACTCCACTCTGAGGAATAGCAATTACAGAGCATAAGGAAGGATGTAATAGTATTGGAGCCACTTCAGGGAAGTTTATTAAATTAATTCCAGAAATAAAAGGCTTGTCTTATGAGGAGAGATTGTGTTGTTTAGGCATACACTCACTCAAATTTAGAATGATGAGTGGAGATTTAATGGAGGTCTATAAGGTGCTAAAGGAGATTGACAAAGTTGACATAGCATGAAATTTTCCTCGTGGGGAATCTAGAAAGAGAGAGATCATAGTTTTCCGCTAAGAGATAGCAGTAGGAAATAATTTAGCAAGATTTAAAATAAAAATGAGCAGAAATTGCTTCTCCTAAAGAGTTGTGAATTTGTGGAATTCACTACCCCAGAGTCCAATGGATATTTAACAA
Source organism: Chiloscyllium plagiosum (assembly GCF_004010195.1). Classification (NCBI taxonomy): domain Eukaryota; kingdom Metazoa; phylum Chordata; class Chondrichthyes; order Orectolobiformes; family Hemiscylliidae; genus Chiloscyllium; species Chiloscyllium plagiosum. The sequence goes on along the minus strand of NC_057725.1, from coordinate 68,152,722 downwards.
ATATAAGGAGGAATGCGACAGGTTTTTAATTCATAAGAAGTGATGGAAAACAGGCAGGAATGTTGTGTTGAGGCTGAGATGAGATCAGCTACAATCATATTAAATGAAGTTGACTTGCCTACTCCTGCTCCTAGTTTTTATGTAGAATGGTATGTCCTTGCACCATGACTCCTGAACATGCTCTTGAATGTTCATTGAAGAGCTCACTCAAATAGAAGTATAGAATGTTTCAGACATTCTACATCTGTGTTGTGGTTCAAAGCCATTAGCAAGAGCAGCAAATAGAATTGAGAGCTTTTGCAGGTTGGAAGTGAAAAGTTGAAAGATAAAAGATTGTGCAGACCAAATAATTACTATTGTCTTGATGTCTATTAGTGTATCCCTCACAGTTCATGATAAATCCACTTTTTTGACTAATTTGCAAAGTTTCAGTTGTATCCTGAAGTACATTAATGATGAAACAAACCCATGCTTAATCATTAATGTATTTCAGATATTTTATGCCCTAATGTGGTATGCATTAGATAGGTCAAGGAACGTAAAGTATAACATAGATTTCAAAAAATCCAAAAATGTGGAAATCATGTTTGAAACAGTGTCATCTAGGCAACAGTAATACTGCTGTGAGAACCAAGTATTCACTCAAGCTAATCAGCAGTTATGTAATAGCACTATTTAAATGTTTTCAAGCTGTAATTTTCATTGATGAAGGACTCCTGTTGTACTCTTGCCTTGTTGAATCTTGTGAGGTCTATACGATTTAGAAAACACCAGCTCTAGCTGTTCAAGTCAGAATTCATTCTTAAAATCCAAAACCTAACTTTATTCCTGTTGGCCCCACCCAGTCCGTTTACAATACCGCCCACAAATCTCAGTTGATATAATATCCTATTCATATTAAGAATTTTGGTTCTTCGCATACTGGAAATTATTAACAGTATGTTCTTTATTATATGCCTGTTGTTGATATTGTAATTGATGTTGATGCTGTAAAGAACACAGTGAATTGTGTGGATATGCAGAATGGATGTTCACCCCCTTATCTCTCAGTGCAGAAAACCAGCTGATAAGTCATCAAACATGCTCAAACATTCTCCAAGATTTTACTGAACATTTTGACACAACTACACAGACAAATTCTTACCTATTATTGATGCAGTTGTTGTCGTTGCTGGAAAAGACGCAGAAAATGAGATTGTGGAGTATTCAAAATCACCACTTTAAAAATAGTGTACCAGCCTCATAATAACAGTGAATCCACTTGCAAATTAGGGAAGACCTTTGTGATATGCAGAGAATTGAAATACGATGGCATATAATAATTGTTTTTATTTGATCTTTTGCTTCATCATGTTGTGTAAAGAATTTTAATTATTTACTTCAGTTTCACATTGGTCTTTTATGCTTCATTGGTGACCTTTAAGCGGCAATTGGATAGGTACATGGATGGGTGCTTAAGGTAGGATAAATGTTCGGCACAACATCGTGGGCCGAAGGACCTGTTCTGTGCTGTATTGTTCTATGTTCTATGTTCTATTAGTTAAAACATTGCAAAGTTACTTAACAATCGTGGAGTCTTTTCAAATACTGATTACTTTTATCTGAAATTCTCCTGATGTAGTTTCTAACATCTAACAAAGATGGTCTAAAACCTATTTGATTTGCAGTCAGAATGACATCTGAGACAATATAAACTTATGAGGGGTAGAGAAAAGGGAGACTTTTCCCCTTGATGGAGAGATCAATGACCAGGAGACACAGATTTAAGGTAAGGTTTAGAGGAGATGTGATGAAAAGGTTTTTCACACAGATGGTGGTTCAAATGCCTATAAGGATGGTAGAGGCAAAAAACCCTCATAACAACTAAAAAATATTTAGATGTACACTTGTGATGCCCAGGCAAACAAAGGTATGAACCAAGTGCTGGAAATGGGATTTGACAATAAGCATAGGATGTGACTGAAATATGAAGAGGGAATGGATTGGTTAGGATTGCATTCACTGGAGTTCAGTTCTCTTATAAACCCCCTGTAAAATTCTAGTCAGAGTAAGTGCAAGGAAGATGTTCCCAATGATTTGTGAGTCCTGAGCCAGGGATTACAGTTAGCAGTGAAATGACATGAAACTTCTTCACTAGAGAATGTTGAGACTGGAATTTTCTGTCACAGAAAGTTGTTGAAATTGAAACCTTGAGTGTTCTCAAAGAAGTCAGATATAGTTCTTAGGACAAAAGGATCAAAGGGAATGGAGAAACAGTGAGACTAGGTACCGCGATGAATGATCAGCCATGACCATATTGAATGGTGGAGTAGACTGAATGGCTGAATGACCCACTCCAGTTCCCATCTTCTATGTTTCTGCGAGTTACCTGTTTTTGTGTCTTCATTTTTGAATAAGTGTGTTACTTTGGCTTTTTTCCAGTCCTCTGAGGTTTTTTCTAGAATCTAAGGAGTCCTGGAAGATTACTACCACTGCACCCACTATCTCTGCAGTTACTTCCTTTAATATCCTAGAATGCATCCCATCAGATCCACTGGACGTATTGGTCTTTAGGCCCATCAGTTTTGTTTCTTTTCAAGTAATTGTTATTGTATTTCTTTCCTCACCCATTTTTTGCCCCTTGATTATTTACCATTTCTGCAAGTCTTTGTGAATACGAGCACAAGTAGGGGTGGGGGTGGGGGGAAGAAGTAAACAATTGGTGGAGATAGAGCCCAAAAAAGGAGAACAATTAGATAGATGAAAGAATGGATAATAATCAGTCTGGGAGAATGAGCAGCTATTAATGGAGACAATTAGTAGCTAACAGTTGATTTGTGTGCAATAGCAGATGATGTAATAACAAGGCCAGATGTGTGGGAGCTGGGGTAAGGACATGGGGGAAGATTCCCCAAGCGCTAAAATTGTTGAACTCGATATTGAGTCCGGAAGACTGTAGAGTTCCCAAGTGAAAAATGAAGTGTTGTTCTTCCAGCTTGTGCAGAGCTTCACTGGAGCACTGCAGCAGCATGAGACCGAGATGTTGGCCAGGGAACATGTTGAAGTGGCAGGCAACCGAACGCTCAGGGTCTTTGCAACATAGGTTATCTATGAAGTTGTCACCCAGTCTACTCACTTTCTCCAATATAGAGGAGACCACATTGTGAGCAGCGAATGCATTAGAATAAATTGAGTGAAGTGCAGGTAAATCACTGCTTCACCTGGAAGGTATGTTTGGGGCCTTGGATAGTGAGGAGGGAATAAGCAAATGGGCAGGCATTACACCTTCTGTAATTGCAAGGGAAAATACCATGGAGTGTGGGGGTTGTTAGGAATGAAGGAGGAGTGGAATAGGGTGTCCTGGAGGGAACGGTTCTTGCAGAAGACTGACAGGGGAGGGGAAGGGAATATGAGTCTGGTGGTGGCTAATGATCCTATGAATGTGGATGCTTGTGGAATGGTAGGCAAGGACAGGAGGAGCCCTTTTCTGTTGTGGAAGAGAAGAGAGGGTATGAAGGCTTAATTGCAGTTGATGGGTTGGACACAGATTTCGTTTGGTATTTATAGTTTGTAAGACTATATTTTTCAGCTAACTGAGCAGAGAGAAGGGAGTCCTGGTTTAACAGCTCAGGAGTCAAATGCTCAGACTGTCATAGGTTGATGGGGAAAACAACACAAAACAATGACAACATAGGAATGTGGAGGGTTGATTGGTTCATAATTTTAGACAGGGCCAATATAGTAAAAGAACATAAATAAGCAAACTGGGTAAGGGAAGTACAGTTAGTGTAAGGCACTAAGTTAGCAATATTCTGACACAAGCACAATTTTTATTTTTTAAAGAACTTTAGTTAGGCCACACTTTAAATATTGTGTACAGTTCTGGTCACCACACAACCCGAAGGATGTGGATGATTTGGGCAGGGTACAGAAAGGTATACCGGGGTGTTGTCTGGTACGGGGGATCTTAGCTATGAAGAAACGTTGGAGAGACTGGATTTATTTTCACTAGAACACAGCAGGTTGAGGGGCGACCTGAGTGAAGTTGGTACGGTAGTGAATGGCATGGAGAGAGTGGAAAGTATTAAGCTTTTTCCCAGGGAGTAGAGGTCACTAGGGGACACAGGCTCAAGGTGCAAGGGGTATGTTTGAAAAAAGATGTGCGTGACACTGTTTTCACACAAAGTGCTGCCAGAAGAGGTAGTGGAAACAGACATAATAGCAAAATTCAAGAAGCACCTTGATGAATACATGAATATGAAGGGAATAGAGGGATGCAGATGTTGTAAGTGAAGACAGTTTTAAGATGGAAGGGCAAAAGACAGGCTTGGAGGGCCAAAGGGCCTGTTCCCATGCTGTATTGTTCTTGTTAGGGGCTGAAGGGAAGTCATGGCAGCAGAGTTCACACCTGTGATATGTTTTTACAGGAGATAGGGTGGGAGGAGGTTTATTTCCTGTAAAAATGCCATTCCTTATTCCCAATTCCTCCATATCAGTACATCTGTTCCCAGGATGATGAAATCCACCTCAGAAAGTCCCAGATGGCCTCCTTCTTCCATGATTGCAACTTCCCTTCCGACGTGATTGATGATTCCCTCCATACATCCCATCTTTACCAATGCAACAAGGACAGAACCCCCCCCAGTCCTCACCGTCCACTAACCTCCGCATACAACGCATCATCCTTTGCCACTTCGGCCACTTCCAAACAGACCTCACCACGAGAGATATATTTCCCTCCCCACCCCTATCAGGGTTCCAAAAAGACCATTCCTCATCAGGTCCACACCCCACACCAGCCCACACCCCACTCCTGGCACCTTTCCCTGCCACCGCAGGAAGTGCAAAACCTGCGCACACACCACTCCCCTCACCTCCATCCAAGGCCCCAAGGGATCCTTCTACAGAAATTCACCTGTACCTCTACCAATGTCATCTACTGCATCCATTGCACCCGATGCAGTCTCCTCCATATCGGGGTGACAGGACACCTTCTTGCGGATTGTTTCAGAGAGCATCGCTGAGGCACCCGCACCTACTAACCCCACCACCCCATGGCTGAATACTTCAACTCCCCCTCCCACACCACCAAGGACATGCAGGTTCTGGGCCTCCTTCATTGCCAACTGTTACCACCCGAAGCCAAGAAGAGGAATGCCTTATGTTTGGCCTTGGGACCCTGCAACCGCATGGGATAAATGTGGATTTCAACAACTTCCTCATTTCCCCTCCTCCCGCATTTTCCCAGTCCCAAGCCTCCAACTTGGCACCGCCCTCCAGACCCGTCCATCACTCCCCCGTCTGACCTATCACCTTCTCCCTCAGCTTCAGCCACGTATTGCATTCTCAGCTACCTTCCCCCCCAACCCCACCCCATCCCATTTATCTCTCAGCCCCGATGTACAAGCCTCATTCCTGATGAAGAGCTTATGCCTGAACCACTGATTCTCCTGCTCCTCAGATGCTGCCTGACCTGCTGTGCTTTTGTAGCACTACACTTTCGACTCTACTGTTGATGCTGGCAATGCATTCTACCCACCATTCTCTGCATAAAGAACCTACCTCTGACATCAAGCCTAACCTTCTGCCAATTACTTTAATGTTATGGCACCCTGTGATAGCCATTTCCACCATTGGAAAAAGTCTTTGGCTATCCACTCTGTCTATGCTGCTCATCATGTTGTACACCACTGTCAAGTCACCTGTCCTTCTTACATGCTCCAATAAGAAAAGCCCTAGCTCCGTCAACCTTTCTTCATAAGGTATGCCCTCCAGTCCACGCAGCTCCCTGGTAAATGTCTGCTGCACCCTCTCTAAAGCTTCCACATCCTTCCAATAATGAGGCGACCAGAACTGAACACAATATTCCAAATTGCGGTCTAACCAGTCTTTATAGAGTTGCAGCATAACCTCGCGGTTCTTAAACTCAATAGCCGTGCCATTGAAAGCCAACACACCATATGCCTTCTTAACAACCTTATCAACTTGGGTCAAAATGAGTCAAAAGGTGTGGTGCTGGAAAAGCACAGCCAGTCAGATAGCATCTGAGGAGTAGGCGAGTTGATGTTTTGAGCTGAAGAGCTCATGCTCGAAATGTCGACGCTCCTGTTGTGTTTTTCCAGCACCACACCTTTTGACTCTGTTGTCCAGCATCTGCAAACCTCCTTTCTCCTTTATCAACATCAGTAGCTACTTTGAGGGATCTATGGACATGAATTCCAAGATCCCATTTTTCCTCCACACTGCCAAGAATCCTGCCTTTAACCCTATAAGCTGCATTCAAATTCAAACTTCAAAAATGACCCACTTCATAGATTTCCAGGTTGAACTCCATCTGCCACTTTTCTGCCCAGTTCTGCATCCTATCAATGTCCTGTTGCAACCTACAATAGCCCTCCACACTATCCACAACTCCACCATCCTTCGTGTCATCAGCAAACTTACCAAAACACACTTCCACTTCCTCATCCAACTCATTTATAAAAGTCACAAAGAGCAGAGGCCCCAAGACAGATCCCTGCAGAACACCACTGCTCACTGAGTTCCAGGCTGAATACTTTCCATCTACTGATCCCCTCTGACTTCTAAGGGCCAGCCAATTCTGTATCCAGACAGCTAAATTTCATTCTATCCCATGCCTCCTCACTTTCTGAATAAGCCTACCATGGGGAACCTTATGAAATGCCTTAATGAAACCCATATACATCACATCCATTGCTCTACCTTCAGCAATATGCTTTGTCATATGTTCAAAGCATTCAATAAGGCTTGTGAGGCATGACCTGCTCCTCACAAAGCCATTCTGACTGACTATCTCTAATCAAACTATAATTTTTCCAAGTAATGATAAATCCTGTCTCTAAACATTCTCTCCAATAATTTGTCCATGAACGATGTAAGACAGACTGGTCTGTAATTTCCAGAGTTGTCTCTATTCCCTTTCTTGGACAAGGGAATAACATTTGCCATCCTTCCATCATCTGGTACTACTCCAATGGACAGTGAGGATGCAAAGATCATCAGCAAAGGTGCAGCAATTTCTTTCCTCGCATCCCGTATTAACCATGGGTATTTCCTTTCTGGCCCAGGGGACTTATCTATCCTCATGTTTTTCAAAGTTTCCAGCACATCCTCCTTCTTCAAATCAACCTGTTCGAGTATATCAGCCTGTTAGCGAGTTTTTGAGAAGATTTGTAGCTCAGGTTGAGGTTTTGGATGTAGGTTTGCTCGCTGAGCTGAAAGATTCATTTCCAGACGTTTCATTACCTTACTAGGTAACATCTTCAGTGGACTTCATGTGAAGCAATGCTGAAACCTCTTGCTTTCTAATTATATGTTTGGGTCGGTGATGTCATTTCCTTTGGTGATGTTATTTCCTGTGATGAAGTCACTTCCGGTTCCTTTTCTCAGGTAGTGGTAGATGGGGTCTAACTCGATGTGTTTGTTGATAGAGTTCTGGTTGGAATGCCATGCTTCTAGGAATTCTTGTGCATGTCTTTGTTCGGCTTGTCCTAGGATGGATGTATCATTCCAGTTGAAGTGGTGTCCTTCCTCATCCGTATGTGAGAATACTAGTGAGAGAGGGTCATGTCTTTTTGTGGCTAGTTGGTGTTCATGTATCAGCCTGTTTCACGCTGACCTCACAAACGACAAGGTCCTTCTCACTAGTGAATACTGAAACAAAGCATTCATTAAGGACCTCTCCACATCCTCTGACTCCAGGCATAAGTTTCCTCCACTATCCCTGATCGGCCCTCCCCTCACTCTGGGTCTTGTTCCTCACATAAGTGTAGAACACCTTAGGTTTTTCCTTAATCCGACTTTCCACGGCTTTTTCATGTCCCCTTCTAGCTCTCATAAATCTATTCTTCAGTTCCTTCGTGGCTACCTTGTAATCCTCTAGAACCTTGTCCAATCCTTATTTCCTCAACTTTAAGTAAGCTTTCATCTTCATCTTGACATTTATTTTCATCCGAGGTTCATTTACCCTACCATCCCTTCCTTGCCTCAGTGGGGCAAACATACTCAGCACGACCAGCAAGTGCTCCCTAAACAACCTCCACATTTCTGTCATGCAGTTCCCTGAGAATATCTTATCCTGATTTATGCTTCACAGTTCTTGTCTAATAACATTTTAATTCCCCCTCCCCCAATTAAATACTTTCCCATACAGTTTGCTCCTATCCCTCTCTATAACTATTGTAAAGGTCAGAGAGTTGTGATCACCATCACTGAAATGCTCTCTGATCGAGAGATCTGACACCTGACCTGGTTTATTGCCAAGCACCAAATCCAATATGGCCTCCCATACCTAGTCAGGCTATGTACATATTGAGTCATCCTTCCTGGACATACCTGACAAAATCTGTCCCATAAAAGCTACTTGCACTGAGTAGGTTACAATTAGTATTAGGGGAGTTGAAGTCACCCATAACAACACCTCTGTTACTTCTGCACCTTTCCAAAGTCTTCCTCTCCATCTGCTCCTCCGTGTCTCTGTTACTGTTGTGGGGTTTATACAGAACTCTCAATAAAATGACTTCTACCCATAATGACTCAGTAGACAAAGCCTCCTCGACAACTTCCCTTTCTGCGGCTGTGATACTATCCCTGATTAGCAATGCCACTCCCCCACCTCTTTTACCTCACTCCCTATTCATTTTGAAACATCTAAACCCCGGAATATCCAACAACAATTTCTGCCCCTCTGATATCCAAGTCTCTGTAATGTAGCTCCAATTACTGATCCATGCTCTTAAGTTCATCACCCTTTTCCTTTGATCTGACATTAATTGTATTATAGCCAATTTGTATATAGAGCAAGATGACCCCCATTCATGTAAAATGTACACTGAGGTTCAGTCCTCAGGGACAATCAGATGCTGCTATCTGAAAAGTGGACAGACAAGGTGCAGTGTTATTCAGGTAAAAAATAAATTTGAGGAATTAATGCTGTTTACCCTATAGGTCAGGTCTATTTTCCCAACATGAACATACACTAACTCCAGAAGGTTCTGCCAATTGGATTTGCAAATCAGGTGAAAATATTTTCTTCATCCTGGGAATGTTGAATCCTGCAGGGTGAGAGACTAGCCATGTTCATCTTGATCTGTAGACAAGCATTTCTTTTAGCATGCATTAAGGATTGAGCAAGGTAAAAGTCTCTAAGTGGCCAACATCATCTGAAGTAAATTTGACTGCTTGATTTCTTTGGAATAAAGTAAACTAAACCACTACTTACTTCCCAGGGTGCCTCCAACCGGAAGTTCCTCTGAAAGACAGATCATAATTTACAAATCAAATCATGAAATGAAACCTGACTATCTGATATTGTCCACATAAATCCATGTTTCACTCGAGGTCATAGGTTAGGGATGGAAAATGTTGAATGATGATTCCATTAACTTTCAATAGAATAAGCTCAATGCTGTGTGACCTTAAGACATTGAGCCCTGTATCTATTGCTAACAGTGAGAGGATCAGTTTAAGATGAATAGATTCCCATTGGTGTTTCAATCTGACAAACTAGATCTGCATTTCCGACGTTTTAAACAAGCATAATTCTAAAGATATTGCTGAAACTCTATTATTAATTTCATACCTGTTGTTGAAGTTGATGGGATTGTTGTTGCTGGAAAGGAAATATTTCAAGGTACAAGTGAAGAAAATTTAAAATAATGTCACCATCTTTCAGTAGAAGATCTCATTGTCAAGTCAACAGAAAGGTTTCTTAAGCATGCAGTGTTCTCCTGTTATCTCTGTGGTGGAAGCACGATATTGCATTGTTTATCCCGAGCACTGATGGCTTTTTGTTTTCTGGGGAAAAAACCTCAAACTTGTCACCAGCGGTGTAAGTCTGGGGCTTGTTTGGGAGCTCTCACTTTCTTTGTCTCAAAGAGGTCTGACACATTGTTCGCAATTTTGCCATTTGAAAGACAACCTGTTGGCCACTCAATAATGAAAGTAGATCCCTGTAGAGATCAGGCCTGGATTGTAGCCTAGATTTCAAAGAGACATTAAAATAAAACAAAGAACTGCAGATGCTGGAAATTTGAAACAAAAACAGAAATTTCTGGAGAAACTCAGAAGATCTGGCAGCCACTGTGGAGACAAAACAGATTTAACATGTTGGATCTAGCCTGTTTTCTGTCTTAGTCGCAAAAGGACAATCTTGCTTTGACATGAAATTATATCAGATTTGTATCTTGTTTGTAGGCTGAAAGCTGTGAGCACTTGTGAATCACTGAATGCCCGGTGACAATACTTAGTCATTTCACTCATTTGTAAAGTTAATAAAGGAGAAAGCTCCATGAAACTTGAATTAATTATTTTCTTTTGCAGAAAAATTGCTATTTTATAACATGATACTTTCTTGGGATTTGATTTATTATTGTCATATATAAGTAGGTACAATGAAAAGTTTGGTTCTGTATTCAGTAATAATTAGTATTAGGAAAGGTTAAGTAGGTTGGGCCTCATTGGAATTGCTTCACAGAATATCTTTAGAAACACTTTATTTTGCTAAACAAGAGTGCAGAATCTAATTGGACAAATTGTGCTTTGTTTCTGCTCTTAATATCATTTCAGAATTGCGTATTGGGAAATTTCCTGTATCAAATGAGAGCTTAAGCTGGAAATAATTCTGAATGGAGAAAGTGAGGTCTGCAGATGCTGGAGATCAGAGCTGGAAATGTGTTGCTGGAAAAGCGTAGCAGGTCAGGCAGCATCCAGGGAACAGGAGAATCGACGTTTCGGGCATAAGCCCTTCCTGAAGAAGGGCTTATGCCCGAAACTTCGATTCTCCTGTTCCCTGGATGCTGCCTGACCTGCTGCGCTTTTCCAGCAACACATTTCCAGCAATAATTCTGAATGGGTAATCTTCATTTTGTGTTTAGAATGCTCAACAGTGAGAATTACTGTCCAATTGCAATCTAATTCTCTGACTAAAGAAATTGAAAAAAAAAATTCTATTGCAATGGCAGAGCAACTTCAATGACTATTAAATTAGCACAAACTATTGGAATGAAGTGAGGGTTTTTTTTAACCTGTTACTGAAGTTGATCTGGTTGTTGATTCTGCAAAGAGAAATTAGGGAATGGGTTCAAATGAATTGTGTCCATCAATTATTTGCATATTCACGGATGACTGATTAAAGCATGGGTATATTCTCCTCAATCTGTTCATTGTAAAATAATCAGCATTGGAATAATGGATGGAAACTGATATTCTTCACTTGAGCATTTCAACTGTGAAAATAATGGCTCCAATTTTCTAGTGAGGGCAGCTGTGTGCATTATTGCATTATTTCAGCTGTGCCTTCCACTCTAGGCTGGGGCAGTGATGAGTGAGCACAGTCACCCACGAACTGATGGATATATCAGAAAATGACAGATGAGATTCCTCATCCCAGTTGTGCTGCATTAGTTTGCCTTATTTAGATCTCAAATCTCTTACTTCATGGGTAGTTGAGTGTGTGAGTGGGAGATTGGATGGGTGTTGGGTGCAGGAATGATTTAGCACTGAGGTCAGAGAAGTGGTGGTGAGAGACCATAAAATTTGAAAGGGTGGAGCAAAAGTAGGTTAGCACATCAAGTCTCCTTTGCCATTCAATGAAAACATGGATAAGCAAACTGTTCTCAACTTCACTTTCCAGACTTTTCCATTTGAGCCTTGATTCCCTCACTGGTTAAGAATCAGTCTAACTCACCCTTGAAAATATATAACGAGCCAGGCTCATCGGCCCTTTGTGGGAAAAAATCCCAAACTCACTAACAGAAGAAATGCCTCCTTATCTCTATCTTAAATGTTCCACTGTTTATTCTGAAATTGGGCCCTCTAGTCCTAGTCTGTCCCTCAAGGGGAAACAACATTCCCACTCTCAGTCTGCCTAGTACCCTAAGAATCTTGTATGTTTTATTAAGGTCACCTTAACCTTCTCCATCCAAATAAGACCCAACCTACCTAACCTCTCCTCATAGCAATAATTATGAAATACAGAACCAAACTTTTCACTGTACCTACTTATATGTGACAATAATAAATCAAATCAAAACCATAAGACAGTCTCTCTATTGCCCAATATTGGCCTAGTGAACCTTCTCTGGACTGCCTCCAATGCCGGTATATCTTTCCTTAGATAAGATGCTGAAAACTGTTCACAGTATTCAGCTGTGGTCTGACTCATGCCTTGTAGAGTTTTAATAAATGCTCATTACTTTTATGTTCAATTTTATTTGTAATAAAGACTGCCATTCCACTTGTCTTCCCTGTTACCCACTGAACTTGGATGCTAGCTCTTTATGATTTATGGACAAGGGCCGCCAAATTCCTCTATTCTGTAACTTTCTGCTGTCTTTCTCCACTTAAATAAAAAGTACATAAGCTTACATTTCCCACATTGAATTCTATCTGCCAGGTTTTTGCCCCTGATTTAACCTGTTTATATCCCTTCTGCAGATTCTTTGTATCGTTCATTTACCTGCCCATTTACTTTTGGGTCATCTACACACTTGGCCATAAATACATTTACTTTGCTCACTCAAGTCATTCTATCTATATCTATCGATATAGTAAATAATTGTTGCACCAGCACGGATCCTTGTGGAAATTCATTGTTACAGGATACAATCCTGAAATGCTCTGCTTATCCTGGTGATGGCTTAGTAGCATTATCATGAGACTATTAATCCAGAAACTCAGCTAATGGTCTGGGAACTGAGGTTCAAATCCTACCATGGCAGATGTGAAACTTTAAGTTAGTAAGGAATCTGGAATTAAGGGTCTAACGATGACCATGAAACCATTGTTGATTGTCAGACTAAACCCAAATGGCTCACTAATGCCCTTTGGGAAAGGAAATCTGTCATCCTCACCTGGCTACATGTGACTTCAGACCCACAGTAATGTGATTGACTCTTAACAATTAGGGATGGGCAATAAATGCTGGCTTAATAAAAGACACCCACATCCTGTGAGTGACTAGAAAAAAACCCTATCTGTCTTCTAATTGTTATCCAATCCTCTATCCTTACTAATTTATTACCTCTAACATTATGGTATCTTATCTTATTCAATTGTCTAATATGTATTATTAACAGCCTTATAAAACACCTTCTGGAAATCCAAATTTATATATCCACTGCTTCCCCTTTATCGATCCTCCTGTATTTCTAGTAATTTTGACAGAAATGATTTCCCATTCAGAAAGTCATACTGATCCTGCTAGATCATATGTATTTCTAAATGCTCTGCTTTTACAGGTAGTTCTAGAATAACATGCGTTTTGACAGCGTGATTTGACTATAACATTGCTGAAGAATTAGGAACGGTATTTTTAAGTATATTTATCTCTGTTGGCAACAGCACGATTCCAGCTGGGATCGGTTTGTGTGCTTCATTCTGCGCATGCACTGAAATCTCCACGGGTGTTCTGTGCATGCGCCAGTTTCCGTGTTGCTCTGTGCATGCACAATGTCAGTGCCAGTCCTCATGCTGTTCTGCACATGCACAATGTCAGTGCCAGTCCTCATGCCATTCCGCGAATGTGCCAATGTCAGCTGTCGACAAAGCAGCTTTAGATTAGATTAGATTACAGTGTGGAAACAGGCCCTTCGGCCCAACAAGTCCACACCGACCCGCCGAAGCGAAATCCACCCATACCCCTACATTTACCCCTTACCTAAGGCTACGGGCAATTTAGTATGGCCAATTCACATAACCCTGCACATCTTTGTGACTGTGGGAGGAAACCGGAGCACCCGGAGGAAACCCACGCAGACACGGGGAGAACGTGCAAACTCCACACAGTCAGTCGCCTGAGGCGGGAATTGAACCCGGATCTCTGGCGCTGTGAGGCAGCAGTGCTAACCACTGTGCCACCGTGCCGCCCACTGTGAGGTATTTACACTGTGAGGTATTTCTCTGTGAGGTATTTACACAGAGCAGCTTTCTTACATTTTTAAAATGTACAGTGTTAAATTTACTTTTGTTTCATTAATAAATATGATTTCAACCTTCATTCAGGCTATACTATACTTTGCGTTAGACTTCTGGGTGATTTTAGAGTGATCGTGAGTGATATCTTTTGCTGATCTGCCCTAACCCCGCTTTTCCAAAAGGGATCATTATTTCTATTAAGCAATTTTCTATTAAGTGAGTATGGAGTTATGGGAGAACTACCTGTATGTCCTTTATAATAGACACTAGTATTTTGCCAATAACAGATGTTAAGCGAAAGAGCCTATAGTTACCCATTTTTGTTATCTTCCTTCTTTGAAAAAAGATGTTACATTGGCACTGTTCCAATCTGGAGGATCTACCAGTGTATCCATTATCTTTATTGCTACTTCCTTTAATATCCTAGAATGCATTCAAACAGATCAGGAGACCTATCAGTCTTCTTTCCCAAGTTATACTTATTGTATTTAATTCGGATCCTTTTTTGTTGATTTTCAAAGCTTGTCCAATCCTCTGGCTAACAACTATTCTTTGCCAAATTGTGTGTTTTCTTCTTTCAATTTGATGCTGTCCTTAACATCCCTGGTTCATTATGTTTGGGTTATCCCTGTCCTAGAATCCTTCTTCCTCACTGGAATATACCTTTGCTGTGAGCCATAAACTACTTTCTTAAATGGCTGGGATTGTTCCTCAACTGCCTTCATGTTACACCCCTTTCCCAGTTCACTCCAGCCAGTTTTGCCCTCATTCCTTTGTAATTATCTTCATTTTATCTTCACACAGTTTTTTTTAACCCATTCTTCTCCCTCTCAAGCTAAATGTTAAGTTCTGCTATATTATGTTCACTATTTCCAATAACATCTCTATTGTTAAAAAAAGCTGATCTGAATACACTATACAAATGCTTACTCTGGCTACCTCTGCCAATCTGACTATCCCAATCTGCATGAAGTTTAGTGACAGCCATGATTAATGTAATTCCTTTATTGAATGCCCTCATTATCTCTAGAATTATTCTCTGTGCCATAGTATATTGACTATTATGGGGCAATACATTGTCCTTATCTACACCTTCTTTCACTTTTTATTTTGTGCCTCCCACCCCCCGGTATTTTACA
Organism: Chiloscyllium plagiosum; assembly: GCF_004010195.1. Classification (NCBI taxonomy): domain Eukaryota; kingdom Metazoa; phylum Chordata; class Chondrichthyes; order Orectolobiformes; family Hemiscylliidae; genus Chiloscyllium; species Chiloscyllium plagiosum. Next base: position 68,137,669 of record NC_057725.1, on the reverse strand, counting down.
TCTTCAAGTCAAGATCATTTTTTGTTGTTGTGCCTATTCCATCCAGTATTAACAATGATAACCCGAAACCTTTCCTTCCAGACTGTCTTTTTAAAAAGTCAAATACCACTGAAAATTTACTTCCCAGTTTGGATCACTTTATGACTCTATAATGGCAATAAGATCGAAGGTGTTAACCCAGATTTGCGCCATTAATTCATTTACTTTTTCTGAATACTATGTACATTTAAATAAATAATAATTTTTTTTTTTCTTTTTGCCACTGATTACCTTTATGACCCAATTTACTGCTGCTACTATATGTTTGTATATTCTGTCCCTTCCTGTCCCATTCTGTATACTATTAGCCTAAATTTCTCATCTCTTCAGCACTCCACTCCTCTAATTAGATTAAAAACCCTGCTACAGTCTGAGTTATCTTATTCACCTGGATACTGGTTCTTGCACAGTTCAAGTGAAACCTCTCTCACTAGACAAAGTAATTTTGATCAACAGGGTTCATCAGATCATGGAGGTGATGGTAGGCAAGAGGTGGGACAGAGGTTGGGTTTTGTCACAGTGCTTGGTTCCATTCCACAGGCTTCTATCAGAATCAGACCAAGTATAAACCAGTATAACATTTCCGGAGTAAGAATCCAGGATAAATCTGGCCCGATGTCAGACATTGTGTTCAGTGTTGGTGATACTTCCAGACAGAAGCAATCAACCTAATGGAAGCTTGAATTTTCCATCTAATTTATTTGCGTCAGGATCTCTGTAGTGTCCTGTTAGAGTATCTTCAATTTTCAATTAAATTTCGATGTATGGATACAAGAGAATTTTGGCAAGAATTCTCTCACACGTGTGTGATTTAATACTCAGATCAGGTAGATTGGTTTTGCTGGTGTAAGGTCATTAGACAGACATGTTAACTGAAACAGAATTGATACCCTTTTGCAGGATTAAAGAGAAAGATCAAAAGATCAGTAGGAAGTCAAAGTGTTGAATATCAAAGAAACTGTTCATTTGAAAACAGGACGAAAGAAAGATAGGAATGTCAAGAGTAAATGGGTAGCAAGTGTACAACTCATAAATAAACTAAATTTGACTCAACATCAAATTGCAAAGTATTGAGAATTATTGACTTTTAAGATGCCAATGCTCTCTGCACATTGCGTGTGCTGAATATTGACTTCAGCACACGCTGAAGTCTTCAGCACACATTGCTATTGCCCATGTCTACAAACTTGAAGAGCAATGTTGATGTTTACAGAACTCATATTGAAGGTCTTAATTTTATCCATGAAAATCAACCAAAAAGTCTGGAATGTAAATTCTGTGATTGTGCTTACAAATGTTATGAGGTTATGTGGTCTTATAATGGGGAGAAAACTGTAAATGTGAGAAGACAAAGGGGCTGGTTTACATGTGGAAGATGTGAAACACAGAATAATTTCTGCACAGAAAATGACCATTGGTCCTATTAGGTCAGTTCCAGCTCTCGATGACAGCATTGAAAATAGCTCAATACATCCTGTGCCTTTCCCTGCAGCCCTAGAAATCTTGTCCTTTCATACACTTGTTAAACTTCCCTTTGAAAGACAATGACATTATACATTCCATTTCTCTATACCTCTTGATGTCACTTACAATATTCGTTACAGTGCATAACATTTCTAAGCTTTGTCCCATCTACAAATGTTGAAATTGTATCTTGCATTCCCATTTTGAATATCTGACTTTATTTTCAGATATTCGTCATATACATTATAGAAATAAAGGTGATTAGACTACAAACTGATGAAGTATTTTTCCAAAAGTTGCAAATAACTGTGAAGCAGTGTCCAGAAGCCCTTGGATCAATTGCTCTGAGTGCAAACCTTTCACATAGGCTGGCCAGCAGCTATGGAATGATAATATTGCCTTCAAGTCTGTTAGTTTCACAGCATGTGACATCTAGAACAGAGAACTTTACAGTGCAGTACAGGCCCTTCGGCCCTCGATGTTGCACTGACTTGTGAAACAAATCTGAAGCTCATCTATCCTACACTATTCCATTTTCATCCATATGTTTATCCAATGACCATTTAAATGCCCTGAAAGTTGGCAAGTCTACTACTGTAGCACGCAATGCATTCCAAGCCCTTACTACTCTCTGAGTAACGAAACTACCTCTGACATCTGTCCTATATCTATCATCCCTCCATTTAAAGCTATTCCCCCTCATGCTGGCCATCATCATCTGAGGAAAAAGGCTCTCACCCTATCTAACCCTCTGATTATCTTATATGTCTCAATTAAGTCACCTCTCAATCTTCTTCTCTCCAATGAAAACAGCCTCAAGTCCCTCAGAATTTCCTCAGAAGACCTTCCCTTCATACCAGGCAACATCCTCATAAATCTCCTCTGAACCCTTTCCAAAGCTTCCACATCCTTCCTATTATGTGGTGACCAGAACTGTGTACAACACTCCAACTGCAGCTGCACCAGAGTTTTGTACAGCTGCAACATGACCTCATGGCTCCGAAACTCAATCCCTCTACCAATAAAAACTAATACACCGTATGCCTTCTTAACAATCCTACCAACCTGGATGACAACTTTCAAGGATCTATGCACATGGATACCGAGATCTCTCTGCTCAGCTACACCACTAAGAATCTTACCATTAGTTCAGTACTCTGCATTCCTGTTGCTCCATCCAAAGCGAATCACCTCACACTTTTCCACATTAAACTCCATTTGCCACCCCTCAGCCCAGTTGTGCAGCTTATCCATGTCCCTCTGTAACTTACAACATCATTCGGTACTATCCACAATTCCACCAACCTTAGTGTCATCCATCTACTTACTAATCTATCCTTCTACACTCTCAACCAGGTCATTTATAAAAATGACAAACAGTGGACCCAAAACAGATCCTTGCAGTACACCACTAGTAACTGAACTCCAGTATGAACATTTCCCATAACCACCACCCTCTGTCTTCTTTCAGCCAGCCAAAATCTGATTCAAACCACTAAATCACCCTCAATTCCATGCCTCTGTATTTTGTGCAATAGCCTAGTGTGGGGAGCCTTATTAAACACCTTATTGAAATCCATATACATGACATCAACTGCTTTTCCTTCATCCACCTGTTTTTTCACCCTCTCAAAGAACTCAATAAGGTTTGTGAGGCACGACCTACCCTTCACAAAACCGTGTTGTGTATCTCTAGTCAACTTATTCCTTTCAAGGTCATTATAAATCCTATCTCTTATAACCTTTTCCAACACTTTTCACACAACTGAGGTAAGGCTCACATGTCTATAATTATGAGGGTTGTCTCTACTCCCCTTCTTGAACAAGGGGGCGACATTTGCCATCCTCCAGTCTTCTGGCACTATTCCTGTAGATAATGATGACATAAAAATCAAAGCCAAAGGCTCTGCAATCTCCTCCCTGGCGTCCCAGAGAATCCTAGGATAATCCCATCTGGCCCAGGAGATTTATCTATTTTCACACTTTCCAAAAATGCTAACACCTCCTCCTTGTGACAGGGAGGAAGTAGTCGAGCGAGGGAGCTGTGGTTTACTAAAGAAGTTGAATCTCTTGTCAAGAGGAAGGAAAAGGCTTTTGTTAGGATGAGTTGTGAGGGCTCAGTTAGGGCGCTTGAGAGCTACAAGTTAGCCAGGAAAGACATAAAGAGAGAGCTAAGAAGAGGGGACATGAGAAGTCATTGGCAGATAGGATCAAGGAAAACCCTCAAGCTTTCTATAGGTATATCAGGAATAAAAAATATTCATTTAGCATTTCTCCTATCTCTTCAGACTCCATGCATAACTTCCCACTATTGTCTTTGATTGGTCCTAATCTAACTCTAGTCATTCTTTTATTTTCCAGTGAGAATACTGACAAAAAATATTCATTTAGCATTTCTCCTATCTCTTCAGACTCCATGCATAACTTCCCACTATTGTCTTTGATTGGTCCTAATCTAACTCTAGTCATTCTTTTATTCCTGATATACCTATAGAAAGCTTGAGGGTTTTCCTTGATCCTATCTGCCAATGACTTCTCATGTCCCCTCTTCTTAGCTCTCTCTTTATGTCTTTCCTGGCTAACTTGTAGCTCTCAAGCGCCCTAACTGAGCCCTCACAACTCATCCTAACAAAAGCCTTTTCCTTCCTCTTGACAAGAGATTCAACTTCTTTAGTAAACCACAGCTCCCTCGCTCGACTACTTCCTCCCTGTCTGACATGTATATAGTTATCAAGGACATGCAATAGCATTCCTTGAATAAGCTCCTCATTTCATTTGTGCCCATCCCTTGCAGTTTCCTTCCCCATCCTATGCATCCTAAATCTTGCTTAATCGTATCATAATTGCCTTTACTCCAGTTATAACTCTTGGCCTGCGGTATATACCTATCCCTTTCCACTAAAGTAAACATAACCAAAATGTGGTCACTATCACCAAAATGCTCACCTACCTTCAAATTTAACACCTGGATGGATTCATTACCTAGTACCAAGTCCAATGTGGCCTCGCCCCTTGTTGGCCTGTCTACATACTGTGTCAGGAAACACTCCTGCACACATTGGACAAAAACTGACCCATCAAAAGTACTCAAACTATAGTATTCCCAGTCAATATTTGGAATGTTATAGTCCCCCTATAACAATTATCCTGTTACTCTCGCTCCTATCCAGAATCATCTTTGCTATCCTATCCTCTACATCTCTGGAACTATTCGGAGGCCGATAGAAAACTCCCAAAAGGGTGACATCTCCTTTCCTGTTCTAACCTCAGCGCATGCTACCTCAGTAGATGAGTCCTCAAACATCCTTTCTGTCACCGTAATACTGCCCTTGACTAAGAATGCCACACCTCCCTTCTTTTACCATTTTCCCTGCTCTTACTGAAACATCTAAATCCTGGAACATGCAACAACTAGCCCTGTCCCTGCTCTATCCTTTTCTCCAAAATGACATAACATCAAAGTCCCAGTTTCCAACCCATGCTGCAAGTTCACCCACCTTATTCAAGATGCTCCCGGCATTGAAATAGTCACACTTCAAACCACCTTCCTGATTGCTGGTGCCCTCTTGTGACCTTGAAACCTTACTTCTGACCTCACTACTCTGAACCTTATGGACACTGGAACTACAATTTAGGTCCCTCCTGAATTAGTTTAAACCCTCCTGAAAATCTCTGTTGTGTTCTCAACTTGTTGAGCCTGGCAGCTTCCCCATAGCTCAGGAAACCTGTGCTTGTACTGGTAAACGCAGAACAGTGACTTACATCCGCCATCAAACAAGGCTAATATTCACAACCTGCAGCAATATTTCATGATTTACAATGCTGTCCACAATGAAACCCACACACTCATCCCACAATGACAGCAGTTAATCCAGTTCTCTAGCTCAGTATGAATGAAGGGTTTTACCTCTTCAGATTAAGTACCAAATTTGCAGAAGATATTTGTGGACAATATAACCACTGTTGCATCCTCCTCCATCATCATTATCTCTGTTTCTACCTCCAAAGATGAAGCCAGATCTGCTGGGCATATTTAATTCCTTCTCTTTTAAATTTCAGATTTCCAAGCAGGTATTTTGTTTCTGTTTCCATTTCAATATGTTGTTTATTATTTACCTGTTGTTGATGATGTAGTTGATGTTAGTGCTGTAAAGAACACAGTTAATGTGTGAATATGCAGAATGGAGAATCATCCCTTCATTCCTGAAAGCAGATATACAGCTGACAAACCATCATTACATACATTTGCCAAGGTTTTACTGACCATTCTGACCCAACTATCCAGACAAATTCCTACCTGTTGTTAATGTAGTCATTGTCGATGCTGGAAAAGATGTCAAAAATGAGATTATGAAGAATTCAAAGTTTCGACATCATCTTTAAAAACAGTGTTCCAGACTCACAAAAACAGTGACTGCACTTCCAAATTAGGGAAGAAATGTACGTTAGGGGAGAGAAATGATCTACAGTAGCTTAGAAAAATCTATTCCATTTCACTAAGTGCTCTTTCACCTAAAATGCTTCTTTGCAACAGTTTGGAAAAAAGTGGTCCCAAATGCTGCATAAACCATTTTCTTCAGGCTTACATTAACACTCAGTGGTTGAAGGTAGTGATAACAACTGTACCCACACAGTGTCTACGCTTTAGACCCTATATCACTTATTGTTATCGATTTAGTTTCATTTCTAGCTGACAAGCGAACCTGCTCTTCTGCTCATCTACATATCCTTTCGAAAGGATGTATATCCTTGGATATTTAATTTCTGGTTCAATCCCATTGCAGCTACATTCTGTGATGCCCATAAATTTGTACCTACGAATTTCAAGCTGCGCTACAAGTTCACTTACCTTATTTTACAGACTGCACGCATTTAAAAAGAACACCCTCAGTCTGAGTTAACTCTCCTCCCTGTCTCAAAGTTGTTCTCTACATTTCTCCTCTCCTAAACCTCTGCATCATTAATTAGTTTCAGCCCCTTCCACATCCTGAGGTACCTGATTCACCAGGATACTGGTCTCCTCAGTTCAGATTGATCAGAATTCGACCAAGTATGAACTAGGGATCATTTCCAGAGGAAATGTCCAGGATATTGCTGAGTAAATCACCTGATGTCCGACTTTGTGTTCAGCATTGGAGATCATGCCAGATACAAGTATTCAGCCTCATGAAAATTACAATTTCCTGTCCAAATCTAACTAATTTTTTTTTGTCGCAGCATCTCTGTGGCGTCCTTTTAGAGCGTCATCTAATTTAAAGTAAATTGCCATGAATCGATACAGGAAAGTTTGGGCCAGGAATTCTCTCACATCTGTGTGATAGTCAATTTACACAGGGTGAAGGTATAATCTTTATCGTGAATAAATTGACCTTGTTGAGATGAATTGAAAATGATTCAGTAGATACTGTTAATTAGATACCTCTTCGTGAAGTCAAGGTTGTCGTTGGTTCAGTTGTTGATGCTGCAGAGTAAGGATTTGAAGGATTACATTGGCAGGATGTGAAACAATCACAGCAGTAAGAAGTATGAAATGATAGATGAGAAGTCAAGCAACAGATGGAAATGGGCACCATCAGCAATCATTTCCTCATTGTTTCATGTTGATGCTGGAATTGTTTCTGCAGGAAATAGCTGCAAGTTTGGAAAGAAATATTCATCTGTTCCACAACTCAATGTAGTCCCACTCCCATGCATAGGTTGTTCTGCATTGTCTTTCTCAGCTCCCACCTTGAGAATATTTGACATAATTGTATAATGTTTCAGAGGCTACTCCTGTTAGATTAAGGACCAATATAAATTGACGTATGAATAAGATCATAAACCACGCCTACTTTAACTTTTGTTGAAGTTGATGTTGGGCCATACGGGTGGCTGGTCACCCGGGCTCGAAGTAACAAGCAAAGTAAAAGAATGAGCAGAAATGAAGAACACAGGCTGATTGTGATGAGTACTGCAGGAGAATGCGGCAAGTGCAGATCTATTCGATCCATACTAAGGCAATTCTGATGCTATTTTGAATGAATAACACAATGCATTTTTCATGAAAAAAATAAAAACAAAACATAAATACATGAAAATAAGAATTTGTAGGGAATAAGGTGTAGCATCAAAATATGCTGGTTTAGTTTTGGGGATAATTTTGACTGATAGCTACTTCTGGTACATCTCTTGTATGATACAGAATGCTGCATCTACTCACTGAGTTTGTAGCCCTTGGTTCAGTTGGACCTTGATTGATGCAGAGAAAGAAATGAACAAACTTCCATGTTTGAAGAACGGTCCTCAATTCCGTCTGCATTCAGTGACTTCAACCATGAGCAGTTCAATAGAAGGAAATTTATATCTTTCATTGATCCTCTGCAGTCATTCAGTCATAGAGTGACATGGTCACAGTGACATTACAGGACAATAAGAGGCCAGTCGGCCTGTTGAGTCCATGTTGGGAATGACAACCAAACCAAATTGGAGCTCTGTAAAAGTGTCAAATGAATCTCTGCTTTTGTATGCACTATCTCAATTTATAAATCACATATGCTTTGCTACATATGTTCTGAATATGGAGTCACGGAGTCATTTATGGTATTACTTTCAAGCACCGATATACATGATTCTCCTGGCCAGTCTGAAACTCTGCACATCTTCAAACTATGCCATTGAATCTATATTGCCTTCATCATCCTCGCTGGCAAAATGCATCACCTCACACATTTATGGATTAAATGTTACATGTGTTTACCTGCCTCGATTGCCAGCCTTTTGATGTCCTATTGCTGTCATTTCATATCATTCTCACTGTCATCCATTTGGATACATGCATTAGGAACCAAAAGGGTTAATGCTGAGGAATAGAGAAAGCACTGATACCATGATATCAGTTGGACTGAAACAGGGAAAATTATTTGGAGGTCAAGGGAATTTGACCCATATAGGTCCACAGCGGTATCCATTACAGTATTAGTTTTTATGACAAAAATTGCAGTGGTCCAGGCAATGCGACTTTGGTGGGACCCCTATCAGACAAACTCCTATCTGAAAAAAACAATCATTTCTCACAGCTGGCTGATTTATATGCAGTCGACAATGTTTTTCATCCTAGCTGAAAATGCTCCCTGCTCCCAGAACAGCAATTTTGCTGGCCAGTTTTGGTTTCAGAGAATATCTTCAATTCAATATCGCCAAGATTCAACCATTTCCCTTTCTCGAGATTCTCTGTCACTTCATCAAAAACACAACTGGAATGATCAAACACAATCAGCAGCAGATATTTCAGCTTTATTTTATGCTGAATGCCATTCTGCTAGATCATTGAAATCATTGCTGAGAGCATGTTCAGATCACTACTCCGATTATTCACATACATGCAAAACATTCTTCAGTTCCCTCTTAAACTGAGTGCCAGTTCAAATTTACTGACTGCATTCTAATTTTCTTGTTCAATTCTCCTCCGAACTGATTGTATTTGACCTGCTTCTGATTGAAATATTCTCATGACCTGCTTCTTACACTTTTTCCTTTGTTATATTCTCTCCCTCATCCCCAGAATTTCTTAGCTAAACCAATCTGTTAGGCTGTTCTTCAGGGAAGGGTGGAATCTTTATTCTTGGAAATTGTAATGAGACATTTCAATCCCTTCTTGTCTCGATCAACATAGTTGGTGTTCTTTGCCTTCTGTGTGGAATAGATCTGGATATTTTCTTCTTAAAAATGCATTGGCAGGCCTTTGTGAATATGTTCACAAGTTGACCACCATAGTAAATAAGAGAACCACCCGCACAGAACTTGTCGTCTATCAAGCTGGTCATCACGTGGGATCTGGCTTGTCCTGTAAGACCATCAGCTGCAACCAACCAACTAAACCTTCCAAATAATTCAAAGGATTTGACAGAATGAAAAGGCATGTTTCTTTTCCCCTTTACTAAGTCTCTGACTTGATTTTTTTAACCACCATTTACTTTTCTCAGAGTTCTTTCCGATTTATTTCTTTCATCCCTGAAACTGAAGGTTGTTTGCTTTCACTTCAGAATGTCAGAGTAACTTGGATGAAGAAATCAGTCGAAACTATTGAAATTAGGAGACAGATTTTCCTCTTTTGAAAACTTCTATGTGAAACCATTGCTGACAGCATGTTCTTGATTATATAGCTGTTCTCCCTGCTTAAGAGAACACACTTGATGGCGTCAACAAGCAGAATAGAACATCCTGCCATCCATCAGTGTAGAATTCCAGTTGTCAAGTCACCAAACATGATCATTTCAAATCATTGTCTAAAATTTCACTGAAAGTGTTTTCATCACAGCACAGTTAATTTCATGCCTGTTGTTGAAGTTGTCATTGTCGTCGATGCTGGAAAGGATTCAGAATGCATCATCATGGATGGTGCGATATCTAAACATCCTTTTATTGTTCAAAAGTAGTGTGACTACAATCAGTACTGACTGTAATTCAAAACTTCGATTCCCTCTGTTAAACACAATACTGTTCTGTGTATAATATTAATCGAATAATTGAGCTGTGCCATGATCCATTCGAAGTAACAGATAAAGCTACGTGATAAGGTTTCACGTTATTATTTTACTACATCTTGAAGATCATTTTATGTTCAGTATCTAAAGTCTAAAAGTGTGTGCAAAGGTGAATGAGAATGTTGGCGATTCAATTGACGGTCGGTGCACGCATCATTGAGCTGTCAGGTCATCGACGTCATGGTAAGGCATCGTAAAACGTTGGAGCAAACGTTGGGGCCGGTCTGCTCACTTCGACTGCTCTGCCTTTCAATCAGATCACAGCTGATCTGAAAGCCCTCCACTCCACTTTTCAGCCTGTACCCTAGGACCCTCGACTTCCCACTGATTAAAAATATCATAGGTCCTTGAATACAACAAATTTACAATGAGTTGCAAAGCACTCGTCAAGCAATGCCCGGAGGACCTGAGAAAATCTGCTTTGAGCGCAAACCTTTCACAGAGACTGGCCAGCACCCACGCAATATGAACATTCGATTCAAGCCTGTCAGTTTCACTGAATGTGGTGCTTCCATTGTGTTCTCACCTTGTTCAGCTTGGTAGATTCCCCATAAATTAAGTAACCTGTGCCCCTCCTCTTACAGGGAGGTAGAATTGTGACTTACTCCTGCCATCAAACAAGGCTTTACCCAAACATCCATAAATACAGCTGTTGAACGTCAAGGTGGATCCTATCAGCTAAGATTCACAATCTGTTGCAAGATTTTCTGCTTTTAACCAATTGTTCACAATGAGCTTCTTGCAAACCACATAATGGCAGCATTTAATCCTCCCCTCTAATTCAGTATGAATGAGGGTCTTACCTCTTCAGCGGTAAATTCAAATTTGGTGGGAATATTTGCTGACAAGATAACCGCAGCTGCAACTTCCTCCATCGTCGTGAGAATCTCTGTTTCTATTTCAAGACTTGCCTCTTTTTAAAATTTCAGATGTTCAGGCAGGCATTTTGCTACTATTTGCTCATCAATGTATTTTTAAAATAATTATGTACCTGTTGATGATGTCGTTGTTGATGTTGGTGCTGGAAAGAACACAGTGAATTGTGTGAATGTGCAGAATGGAGCACCATCCCTTCATTTCCGGAAGCAGATGTACAGCTGACAATCATCAATCATCCTCATTTCATGCATTTGACAAGTGTTTCCAGAATATTTTTACCCAATGTCATAGACAAATTCCTACCTGTTGTTGATGCAGTCGCTGTCCATGCTGGAAAAGATGTCAAAAATGAGATTACAAAGAGTTCAAAATCTTCACATCATCTTCAAAAGCAGTGTTCCAGACACATAAAAGCAGTGACTGCAATTCCAAAGTAGGGAGCAATTTTATGTTAGAGCAGAGAAATGGTGTACATTAGCTTAATAAAGTCTATTCCGTTTCGCTAAGCGCTCTTTCACCTGAAATGCATCTTTCCAACAGTTTGGAAATTCGTTGTCCCAAATGCTGCATTAACCATTTGATTTGTTTCCCACAGGTTTACATTATTACGCACTGGTGGGAGTCAGTAACAACAACTGTTCTCACATAGAGTCTGCGCTTCAGACCCTGCATCACTTGTTATTGATTTAGTTTCATTTCTGTTTGACAAGTGAACCCGCTCCTCTGCTCATCTGCATTTCCTTTCAAAAGGATATATACCCTTGGATATTTAATTTCCAGCTCTGATCCCATTGCAGTCACGTTCGATGATGTCCACAAATTTGGAGCCATCAATTTAAATCTGTGGAACAACTTCATTTACCGCATTTCACATACTGCACGCGTGAAGAACAACACCCTCAGTACGAAGTTGAGTGTCCTCCCCGTCTCACAGCAGTTCCCTACATTTATCCGCTCCCCAACCCTCTCAATCATTAATTATTTCCAGCCCCTTCCACATCCTGATCTATTTGATTCATCAGGATAATGGTCCCCTCGTGGTTCAAGACAGAGTCACGGAAACGCAGTCCATCAAGCTATGAAGGTGACGGTGAACGATTGACCTGGGAGGGGTTTCCGTCTGGTCACAGTGCCTCCTTCAGTGACATTGCTTTCGAACAGAGTTAGAACAAGCATGAAGTAGGTATCACTTCCAGAGTAAACATCCAGGATATTCCTGAGTAAAAGACCCAATGTCTGACATTGTGTTCAGTGTTGGTGACTGAATGGGTGGCAAGGTGGCTCAGTGGTTAGCACTGCAGATTGACAGCGTTAGGGACCTGGGTTTTATACCAGCTTCGGGCGACTGCCGATGTGGAGTTTACACATTCTCCCTGTGTCTGCGTGAGTTTCCTCCCACAGTCCGAAGATGTGCAGGTTTGGTGAATGGGGCCAGCTAAGCTGCCCATCGTGTTTGGATATGTGTAGAGTCGGTGTTAGTGAGGGGAAATGTGGAGTATTAGGGTATGGGAACACATCTGGTTGGGATGCTCTACGGAGGTTCGGCGTGAACCCGTTGGGCCAAATATCTTGTGTCCACACTGCAGGGATTCTGAGATTCAATACCAGACAGAAGCACTTAGATTCACTGAAAATTCAATGTCCCGTTGAATTTTATCTAATTTATGTGTTGCAGCATCTCACATGTGCCCGTTTGGAGCAACTCCCAGTTTAAATTAAATCTCCATGAATGGATATCGCACAATTTGGGCCAGGTATGCTCTCAAAACTTCGTGATGCAATCTGTGAGATAGTCAGTTTCCACTGGATGGGGGTACGAATATTATCGTGAGTAAATGACGCTATGACCTTGCGTGAAGAACTCGAGATCCCGAGTTTCAGCACGTTCCTTAAATGTAATTACAATGAATTTGTTGAGATGAATCGAAAATGATTCAGTTGGTTTTGTTCATTTGGTACCTGTTGTTGAGGTGAAGGTTGTTGTTGGTGCTGTTGTTGTTGATGCTGCAAAGTAAGGATTTGAATGTTTACATCAGCAGGATATTGAACAATTACAGCAACAGCAAATATTAAATAATAGATGTGAAGTGAAGAAACAGATGGAAATTTGTACCATCCGCAGCCATTTGCTCACTATTTCACGCTGAGGTTGGAATTGATTCAGCGGGAAATGGCTGCGCGTTTGGAATGAAACATTCAAATGTTCACCGCGACTGTTCCGCCTTTCAGTCAGATCACAGCTGACCTGAAAGCCCTCAACTCCCCTTTTCAGCATGTACCTCGGACCCACGACTTCCCACTGATTAAAAATCTCACAGAGCCTTGGATACAACAAATTTACGAAGCGTTGCCACTCCTCTTTCAGGGTGGTAGAATTTTGACTTACTCCTGCCATCAAACAGGTTTTTGCCCAAACATCCACAAATGCAGCTGTAATCCTATCAGCTAAATTCACAATCTGTTGCAAGATTTTGTGTTTTTCACCCGTTGTTCACAATGAGACTCATGCACACCCCATAATGGCAGCATTTAATCATCCCCTCCAATTCAGTATGAATGAGGGTTTTACCTATTTAGCGGAAGATTCAAATTTGGAGGAAATATTTGCTGACAATATAACGGCAGCTGCAACTTCCTCCATCGTCGTAAGTATCTCTGTTTCCATTTCATGACTTGACTCTCTTTTTAACTTCAGATATCCAGGCAGGAGTTTTGTTACTATTTGCTCATCAAGGTTTTTTTCAAAATTATGTACCTGTTGATGATGTCGTTGTTGATGTTGGTGCTGGAAAGAATACAGTGAATTGTGTGAATGTGCAGAATGGAGCACCATCCCTTCACTTCTGGAAGCAGATATACAGCTGACAATCATCAATCATCCTCATTTCATGCATTGGAGAAGAACTTACTCAACAGTTTAACCCAACGACACAGACAAATTCGTACCTGTTGTTGATGCAGTCGCTGTAGATGCTGGAAAAGATATCAAAAATGAGATCATAAAGAGTTCAAAGTCTTGACATCATCTTTAAAAGCAGTGTTCCAGACACACAAAAGCAGTGACTGCAATTTCAAATTCGGGAGCAAATTTACGTCAGAGAAGAGAAGTGATGTACAGTAGCTAAGAAAAATCTATTCCGTTTCGCTATGTTCTTTTTCATCTGAAATGCTTCTTTGCAACAGTTTGGAAGTAAGTTGTCCGAGGTGTTGCATCAACCACTTGATTTGTTTCCCTCAGGTTTGCATTACTACACACTGGTTCTCTCCTGGGGTCTACGCTTGTATTCCTTGTTTCATTTAGTTTCATTTCTGATTGACAAGCGAACTGCTCCTCTGCTCATCTGCATTTCCTTTCAAAAGGATATATATCCTTGGATATTTAATTTCCAGCTCTGATCCCATTGCAGTAATGTTCGGTGATGCTCACAAATTTGGAGCCATTAATTTCAATCTGCGCTACAACTTCATTTACCGCATTTCACATACTGCACACATTGAAGAACAACAGCCTCTGACTGTCCTCCCCGTCTCACACTTATTCCCTGCATTTATCCGCTCCTCAACCCTCTCAATCAATAATTACTTCCAGTCCCTTCCACATCCTTATCTATCTAATTCACCAGGATACTGGTCCCCTCGTGCTTCACGACAAGAGTCAAGGAAACAAGCTATGAAGGTGACGGTGAGCGGTAGACCTGGGAGAGAGTTTCGTCTGGTCACAGTGCCTCCTTCAGTGACATTGCTTTATAACAGAGTTCGAACAAGCATGAATTAGATATCACTTCCAGAGTAAACATCCAGGATATTCCTGACTAAACGACCCAATGTCTGGCATTGTGTTCAATCTTGCAGACCACATCGGCGGCAAGGTGGGTCAGTGGTTCGCATTGCATCTTCACTCGGGACCTGGGTTTGATACGAGCTTCGGGCGACTGCCTGTGTGGAATTTGCACATTCTCCTCGTGTCTGCGTGGATTTCCTCCCACAGTCCGAAGATGTGCAGGTTTGGTGACTGGGGCCAGCTAAGGTGCCTATATTGTTTGGGCACGTGTAGCGTCGGTGTTAGTGAGGGGAAATGTGGAGTAATAGGGTACGGGAACACGTCGGGGCGGGATGCTCTGCGGAGGTTCGGTGTGAACCCGTTGGGCCAACTGTCCTGTTTCCACACTGCAGGGATTCTGTGATTCTATATCAGACAGAGCCAATAATTCACGAAATGTTGAATTCCATCTAATTTATGTGTTGCAGCATCTCTGAGGTGTCCTGTTGGAGCATCTCCCAGTTTAAATTAAATCTGCATGACCTGTTTCCACACTGCAGGGATTCTGTGATTCTATTTCAGACAGAAGCCAATAGATTCACGAAATGTTGAATTCCATCTAATTTATGTGTTGCAGCATCTCTGAGGTGTCCTGTTGGAACATCTACCAATTTAAATTAAATCTCCATGAATGGATGTAAGAAAATTTTAGGCCAGGTATTCTCTCACATCTTTGTGATGCAATCTGTGCGATAGTCAGTTTCCACGGGATGAGGGTATAATCATTATAAATGATGCTATGACCTTCCATGAAGAACACCAGATTCTGAGTTTTAATACGTTTCTTAAATGTAATTACAATGACTTTGTTGAGATGAATCGAAAATGATTCAAATGTTGTGAAACTTGAAAGGGTTCAGAAAAGATTTACAAGGGCGTTGCCTGGATTGGAGGATTTGAGCTGTAGGGAGAGGCTGAACAGGCTGGGGCTGTTTTCGCTGGAGCGTCGGAAGCTGAGGGGTGACCTTAAGCGGGGTTTACAAAATTATGAGGGACATGGATAGGATAAATAGACAAAGTCGTTTCCCTGGGGTCGGGGATTCCAGAACTAGAGGGCATAGGTTTGAGGTGAGAGGGGAAAGATATAAAAGATACCTAAGGGGCAACCTTTTCACAAAAAGGGTGGTACGTGTATGGAATGAGCTGCCAGAGGATGTGGTGGAGGCTGGTACAATTGCAACATTTTAAGAGACTAGATGGGGTTGGGATATCTGGTCGGCATGGACAGGTTGGACCGAAGGGTCTATTTCCATGCTGTACATCTCTATGATTCTATGACTCTATGAAGGCAAGGTTGTTGTTGGTGCTGTTGTTGATGATGCTGCAAAGTAAGGATTTGAATGTTTACATCGCAGGATATTGAACAACCAAAGCATCAGCATGTATGAAATGATAGATGTCAAGTGAAGAAACAGATGGAAATTTGTCCCACCAGCAGCCATTTATTCACTATTTCACGCTGATGTTGGAATTGATTCAGCAGGAAATAGCTGCGCGTTTGGAATGAAACATTCATATGTTCCACAATTCAATGTAGTCCAACTCCCATGCCTAGGTGCTCTGCATTGTCTTTCTCAGTTCCCAACTTGAACTTCAGAACAATACGTTGTCGCTTTGTACACAGTACCACTGCCGGGAGTGAACTGGCATTCTAGATGTATTTGTGTACATGGGGCAAACAAGAAAGTTCCTAACACATTGTTAATGACATAATAATTGGTGAATTGTATAATGTTTCAGAAGCTACGCCTGGTAGATTGAGTACCAATATAAATTGATGCATTAATAAGATCATAAACCACGCCTACTTTACCTTTTTTTGATGTTGGTATTGGAGCATAAGGGTGGCTTGTCATCCGGGCTAGAAGAAACAAGGCAAATAAAATGATGAGCAGAAATGAAGATCAAAGTCTGATTGAGATGAGCACAACAATCTAACAGACAGGAAGGTGCTGGGTCAAAGTGTGGTCCCAGAAAAGCACATCAGGTCAGGCAGCAATGGAGGAGCAGGAGAATCCACGCTTCAGGCATAAGCCCTTCAGCAGGCAGGAAAGTGCTGCGAGTACAAGTCTATTGGATCCATACTAAGCCAATGCTAATGCTATTTTGTATGTAGAACACAATGCATTGTTCATGAGAAAAATAAAATACCATAAATACATGAAAATAAGAATGTGGAGGGAATAAGGAGGAGAATCAAAATAGGCAGGTTTAGTTTTGTGGATAATTTTGACTGAGAGCTATTTCTGGTCCGTCTTTTGTATGATACAGAATGCTGCATCTACTCACTGAATTTGTAGCCCTTGGTTCAGTTGGACCTCGGTCGATGCAGTAAAAGCAATGAATGACCTTCCATGTTTGGTGAAAACTGTTACATTCCATCCGCATTCAGTCACCTCAACCACAATCAGTTCAATAGAAGGAAATACATATCCATCATTGAACATTAACAGTCATTCAGGCATAGAGTGACATGGTCACTGAGACTTTACAGGACAGTAAATGGTCAGTCGGCATGTTGAGCTGATTTTGGGATCGACAACCAAAACAAATCAGAGATCGAGGCAAGATTCAAATGAATCCCTGCTTTTGTATGCACTACCTCTGTATGAAACCATTGCTGACAGCTTTTCGTGACTTGTTGTTCTAGCTGTTTTTCCTGCTGGACAGAAGACACTTGATGGTGTCAACATGCAGAATGGAACATCTGTCATCCATCAGTGTAGAATTCCAGTTGTCAAGTCATCAAACATGATCATTTCAATCAGTGTCTAAAATTTCATTGTTAGTTTTTTCATTACAGCACAGCTAATTTCATACCTGTTGTTGAAGTTGTCATTGTCGTCGATGCTGGAAAGGATTCAGAATGCATCATCATGGATGGTACGATATCGAAATATCGTTTTATTACTCAAAAGCAGTGTGACTGCAATCAATCCTGACTGCAATTCAAAACTTAGATTCCCTCTGTTAAACACAATACTATTCTGTGCATAATATTAATCGAATAATCGAGCTTGGTCATAATTCATTAAAATTTAACTGACAAAGATACGCGATAAAGTTTCATGCTATTATTTTACTACATTTTGAAGGTCATTTTATGTTTCCTGGTAACAACTGGAAACTCTTGGCACAGCCTCCAAATCTTCACCTTACTTCTCCTTGATATTCTTGCACTTCCTAAAAGGCAACTTTCTAGAGAGTTCATTCTATGGGCTTTATCCAACACAACCCTCTACATTTTCAGACTACACAATTGTGGGTGCCTTCAGCTGTTGGTGTGACTGACTCACACCAGCACAACTAGTGCGCTGAAGCCAAGATGTTCTCCCTGTTGAATTGGTTAAATCGGATGAAAGTATTTTCATCATCCTGTGTTTTTTGAATCCTGCAGGATGAGAGACTAGCCATATTAATCTTGATCTGTATATAGGCTTTTCTTCTTTCATGCATTAACAGTTGAGCAAGATAAGAGTCTCCCAATAAACAACATCATCTGAAGAAGATTTCACACCTTGGTTTCATTGGACTAAAGTAAATTAAAGAACTGCTTACTTCCCACTGTGCCCCCAACTGGAAGTTCCTCTGAAACACAGATCATAATTTGCAAATAAAATCATGAAATGAAATCTGACTACCAGACATTGCTCAGATAAATCAGATATCATTAGAAGTTGTACGTTAAGTATGGAAGATGTTAGATGATGATTCCATCTACTTTAAATATCATGAGCTCAACGTTGTGTTGCCTTAAGAGAGTGAGCCCTTTATCTGTTGCAAACAGTGATAGTATCAGTTCAAAATGAACGCATCTGCATTGGTGCTCCAGTCTGGAATCATAGTTCTGCATTTCGGACTTTTTAACAACCACAATTCTAAACATATTGCTGAAACTCTATTATTAATGTCATACCTGTTGTTGAAGTTGATGGTATTGTTGTTGCTGGAAGACAAATATTACAAAGGACAAGTGAAGAAAATTCAAAACAACATCACCATCTTTCTGGAGAATTTCTCAGTTGTAAATTCTAAAGATTCATTTCAAAGAGACGGCTAAAACTATATGAGAAACTTCATAAAATTGCAAAAGACCTACAGATGCTGGAATCCAGTATGCAAAAACGAAATTGCTCTCAAAACTCAACAAGTCTGGGAGCATCTCTGCAGGGATTGCAGAGGTATCTTTTCGGGTGCAGTGACACTTTTTTAGAACGTCTGACCAAAAAGCCAACTCAGATGGCATTCTCCTGTAACCTCTTTAGTGAAGGATGCCCGTTGCACCAATGGCTTCTGACTTTCTGGGGACAGAGCCTCCAATCTATCACAAACATGACCATCAGTGTAAGGGTTGGAGCTACTTTGGGAGCACTCACTTTCTTTGTCTCAAAGTGTCTTGATATAATGTTGGCAGTTTTTTCCATTTCTGACCAAGCTTGTTGGCCAATTAACAATTTGAGACCTGAAGGGCTGGAGACAAGACACTTCTTGTGAAGTGAAAATCTGCCAAATTGTTTGTTGGTTGGCAATTGTGAGCAGATATTACCAAGAAATTGTCTGAAGACAAACCTTCTTCTCCCTTGCTATTTGCACCAGTTAGTAAATGAGAAACATCTCGGAAAGCTGGACCAATTCTTTCCTTTTTCAGCAGAAGATTTATTTGTGAAATGAAAAATATTCTCACACAGAATATCCTTCAGAAACGACATTTGCAACACTCATGCCTTGTACAGGTTCAACATTAAAGTCTTACAGTGTGTGCAAAGGTGAATGAGAATGCGGGAGATTCAATTGATGGTCAGTGTATGCACCAATGTGCTCTTCTCAAGCCTCTCAATCAATAAGTATATCCAGCTACTTCCACAACCTGACCTATCTGATTCACCAGGACACTGGTCCCCTCATGGTTCAAGACAGAGTCATTGGAAACACAGTCCATCGAGTTGGAATGGTGACAGTGAGCCATAGAGTTGGGTCACGGGTTATATCTGGTCACAGTGTTTCCATCAATGACGTTGCGTTCTATCAGCATTCGAAGAAGCATGAATTACATATCACTTCCAGGGTAAATATCGGTGGATGGTCGGTGCATTCATCTTCGAGCTGACAGGTCATCAACATCTTGGTAAGACGTCGTAAACTGTTGGAGCAAATGTTGGGGCCGTTCTGCTCACCTCGACTGCTCCGCCTTTTATTCAGATCACAGCTGATCTGAAAGTCCCCAACTCCACTTTTCAGGCTGCACCCTCGGACCCTCGACTTCCCACTGATTAAAAATCTCACAGAACCTTGAATACAGTAAATTTACGAAGAGTTGCAAATCCCTCGGGAAGCAATGTCCGGAGGACCTCAGCAACACTGCTCTGACTGCAAAACTTTCTCAGACACTGGCCATCACCCACGCAATATTCATTTCAAGCCTGTCAGTTTCACTGAATGTGGTGTTTCCACTGTGTTCTCATCTTGTTGAGCTTGGCAGATTCCCCACAGATCAAGCAACCTGTGCCCCTCCTCTTTCAGGTTGGTAGAATTGTGACTTACTCCTGCCATCAAACAAGGCTTGACCTAAACATCCATAAATGCAGCTGTAGAACTTCAAGATGGATCCTATCAGCTAAGATTCACAATTGGTTGCAAGATTTTGTGCTTTTAACCCATTGTTCACAATGACCCTCATGCACACCACATAATGGCAGCATTTAATCCTCCCCTCTGATTCTGTATGAATGAGGGTTTTACCTCTTTAGCGGTAGATTCAAATTTGGTGGAAATATTTGCTGACAATATAACCGCAGCTGCAACTTTCTCCATCGTCATGAGTATCTCTGTTGCTCTCTTTGGGCGGCACAGTGGCACGGTGGTTAGCACTGCTGCCTCACAGCGCCATAGACCTGGGTTCAATTCCCGACTCAGGCGACTGACTGTGTGTAGTTCGCACATTCTCCCCGTGTTTGCGTGGGTTTCCTCCGGGTGCTCCGGTTTCCTCCCACAGTCCAAAGGTCAGGTGAATTGGCCATGCTAAATTGCCCGTAGTGTTAGGTGAAGGGGTAAATGTAGGAGAATGGGTCTGGGTGGGTTACGCTTCGGCGGTGCGGTGTGGACTTGTTGGGCCGAAGGGCCTGTTTCCACACTGTAAGTAATCGTTCATGACTTGACTCTCTTTTAAACTTCAGATATCCAGGCAGGAATTTTGTTACTATTTGCCCATCAATGTTTATTTTTCAAAATTATGTACCTGTTGATGATGTCGTTGTTGATGTTGGTGCTGGAAAGAACACAGTGAATTGTGTGAATGTGCAGAATGGAGCACCATCCCTTCATTTCCGGAAGCAGATATACAGCTGACAATCATCAATCATCCTCATTTCATGCATTTGACAAGAATTTACTAAACATTTTAACCCAACTACACAGACAAATTCCTACCTGTTGTTGATGCAGTTGGTGTCGTTGCTGGAAAAGATGTCAACACTGAGATGATAAGAGTTCAAAGTCTTGACATCATCTTTAAAAGCAGTGCTTTAGACACACAAAATCAGTAATTGCACTTCCAAATTAGGGCACACATTTACGTCAGAGCAGAGAAATGATATACTGTAGCTGAGAAAATCTATTCCGTTTCGTTATGTGATCTTTCATCTGAAATGCTTGTTTGCAACAGTTTGTAAATAAGTTGTCCCAAATGCTGCATAAACCATTTGATTGGTTTCCCTCAGGTTTACATTGTTACTCACTGGTGTGAGTTAGTGATCGCAACTGCACTCACATGGTGTCTACGCTTTAAATTTAGTTTCATTTCTGATTAACAAGTGAACTCGCTCCTTTGTTCATCTGCATTTCCTTTCAAAAGGATATATCTCGTTGGATATTTAATTTCCAGCTCTGATGCCATTACAGCCATGTTCGGTGACCCTTTCAAATTTATAGACTCCAATTTCAATCTGCGCTACAGCTTCATTTACCTTATTTCACATACTGTACTCATTTAAGATCAACAGCCTCAGTGCTAAGTTGAAAGCCGACCCATTTCCTACATTTATTCTCTTCTCAACCCTCTCAATCAATAATTACTTCCGGCCCCTTCCACATCCAGATCTATCTGAATCACCAGGATACTGATCCCCTCGTGGTTCAAGAGAGAGTCATTGGAAACACGGTCCATCA